>NC_056743.1:1053176031-1053318531 GCF_019279795.1 Protopterus annectens
AAAAGAATTTCTGTAATTTGCAGTGCTGTCAGAATACCGATAGTCATGTAGAAAGTGGTGGTGTGCTATTTTTAAATGTGGGTATGTCTCTTTACATTTGTATGGTAAGTATCTAAAATAATATGGCAGATGTTTTGTGCTTTTCCAGCAGTAGTGGCAGCATATAGAATACTGTAAGGCAAGTAAAAGATATATGACCTTTTCCCCAATGTAGTGCAATCCTGGAGTTAGTATATATAGTTAGGGGTGGTTTGGGGGGCACAGCCCCCCATTTAGTTTGGTTTTATATTGTCTGGTTTCTGTTCAGAGCATAAGTAAGTAGTTTTTAAGTTCTGGAAAGAGGTAGTCAGTAGTGTTGTGAGTGTGTTTGTCTATAGTTTCCCATTTAGTCTTTTAAAATGTAGCATTGTAAGCTTTCGTGAAATGAGATTCAGTCAAATGAGTTGTCAGTATTATGAAATTTAGGTGATTTGCTCTCGTTGAAATGAATGCCAGTGAAATGGGATTTCAGTGTTGTGAAGTAGACCCATATATATATATATATATATATATATATATATATATATATATATATATACCCAAAGACATGCTGTAGGTGGATTGGACACACTAAACTGGCCCTAGGTGTGAGTGTGTGCCTTCTTTGGAAGGTTGGGCGCCGGGCTGGCAACTCGACACCGTAAAACTCCACTGCCAATCATGAGCGGACAGGTGATCCGCTGTGGCGACCCCTAACCGGGAAAAGCCGAAGGAAGAAGATATATAAAACACAATGTATGCATGCATTATACAAACTGGGATATCAAAGATGGCATGCTGAAAAAAATCATAAAGGCAAGTAGAGTCGGAGCAAGGCATGTACAGAGACGAAGGGTAGGAAGAGGTTAAGTTATATGACCAGAGAGTTAGCAGTTGCATTTTTCTAGAATCTTGAAATACACTTTTATTTCTGATCAAAAAATGGGGTATAAAGAATTAACTTTAAGATAAGAAGGAAGAGATTCCCACAATATGTGACCAAGGACTGAGAAAATATGGTGCATGCAGTGAAGTCTAGTTTGTGGAATTTGGATGGGAGGACATGAACAGTTAAGGTTAAAGTTTTTAAGGTTGTATATTGTTGCATCTCTAAATACTCTGGAGGCTAGTAGGTGGAAGGTCTGATACTCAATAAGTTTAAATAGTTGAGAGATGATTGTTTATTTATTTGCATTTGTTTACCGGGATGGTCCACTGGGCCTAAAAGTACCCATTTTCAGTGTAGGCCTGGGGAGAAAAGCTCCACAGAGAATATACAATACATTTTGAATAACGAACTCAGTTTGTTACAGTAACAAGTAAACAAAGTTATTAACAGTGTTTCAAATGGAATTAACAATTGTTACATTAAGAAGCAAAGCAACTATACATACATCTGTCTACAGACAGTACATGTGGATGTAGATTGTCATTTAGGGATGGGTAATAAAGTGGAAGATGGAAGGATGTAGGTAGGAAGGTTAGAAAAGTGGAAGGAGGGAGAAAGTCAGGTTATAAGTTTTAAGGAACTATCACAAAAACTATCACAAGAGCATAGCCACTGGGTGGAGAGATGATGTTTCAGAGATTTTTTAAAGACAGTAGCATTACTAATGGATCTTAGTGGAAGTGGGAGAGAGTTCCATAATCTATCAGTGGAATAGGAATGGAGCAATCGACCAGTGGAGAGGTTAGGTTTTTTTTACTTGCAAGAGCATACTATTTTCAGAGCAGAGGGGTCTGTTGGGGTGGTATGGTGTAAGTAGAGAAGCGAGGGCAGGGCAGCTAGATGGATTGAATGTTAGTTTGTGGGCAATTGTTAGCTGTATGTATGTATGTAAGGTGATGAGGGAGTTCCAGCCAGTCTAGTAGATGACGAAAGGTGCAGTGGTGAGATAAGTGTCATCTGTTAGTGATGAACTTGGCAATTTTGTTTTAGCATGAGTCTAGGTTGGATTTAAGACTGGCCTGTATGTTGGCAAAGAGAGGAGTACTATAAGGAAGAGATGGAAGCAGGTAGGAGGAGGCAATGGATAGGTTTGAAGAATAAGTAAGGAAATTTTTGTGGCGGTATAGCATGCCTAGTTTCTGGTGTGTTTTTTTAATGTTGTTTTGTATGCACATATTGAAAGTTTGGTGTTCATCTATAGTGATACCTAAAAGTTTAGTCTGTAAGACAACCTCTATGGTAGTGTTATCTAGGGAGAGGATGGCGAAAGAGTTTTTGTTTATAGTAGTGGTCCTTTTAGGGGTGAATAGCATAATTTTTGTTTTTTTTGGGTTTAAGGCAAGTTGGTTGTTAGCCATCCATGTTTCGGTGGACCTAATTGCTGACTGGGTGAGTTTCAGGTGTTCAGGTGGAGAATTGGCACTGCAGATGATAGTAGAATTGTCTGCATATTGGATGACTGTGCCTTGATTGAGAATAGAGCTGAAGTCATTGATGAAGATGTTGCAAAGCAGAGGTCCTAAGATGGATCCTTGGGATACTCCAGTGATGGTATTGAGAAAGGAAGAGAGAGAGAGAGTGTTGCCACCTAGTGGCTTGTTTCCTGTCTGTGATGTAGTTAGAAAACCAGTGCAGGGTGGAGGGAGAGATTCCCGACCTACGCTGGATAGCTTTCTAAGAAGAAGAGAATGGGAGATAGTATCAAAGGCTTTAGAAAGGTCAAAAAATAGTGAGGAGACAAGTTTTCCAGCATCTTGAGCCTGACTGATAGAGTCGCAGAAGGATGCAAGGGCTGTAGTAGTGCTATGTCTGGGACTAAGACCATGCTGGGTAGCTGACAGCAGGTTATTTTGTAAAAGAAAGTTTTGGAGTTGGCTGCAAATACATTTCTCAAGTATCTTTGAGAGGAGAGAGAGAATGACAGTAGGTCGAAAGTTGGAGATGTGCATGTTGTTTCCACCTTTGTGGAGTGCGAGGATGAATGCTTTTTTCCATATGGTGGGAACATATGATTCTTGGATGGACCTATTAAGAAGTAAGCTGACAGGGTAAGTGATGCAGTTTGCAACTTTTTGAAGACATTCTGGGGACAAGTTGTCAGGGGCGTTACTACATGGTTTTAGTTTAAGAAGTAGTTTCTTTACAGTGGCTGTAGGGATAGGTGCTAGTGAGAAGTTATAATGAGTTGGGTGAGGAGGTATTTGTAGTTGGGGGGGACTGATGGGTTAGGATAATTTTGAGGGAAGTTGGAGGTGAAATTATCGCATTTATATCATGTTATTGAAAGATGAAAATAGCGAACGCTATTTCATCAGCCCCAAAACATCTAAACATGAAAATATTGAACATTCAGAACAGCGAATATTTTCCCATGGAAAAAATTTGCTGCTCCGAAACATACACACAACACAAGCATATCAAACAAATAGCAACCACACACATACACTTAAATTCCTACATCTAATGCACACTAAACTAAACATACACTACTATCTACCCACTTACCGTAACCCAAACCCTAACCCTAAGGTCCGTCACTATATCGCACACTCACCTAACCCGCACCCTAACTTACTTAAACCACCCCAACCCTAAAGTTTGTCACTATCGCTCACACGCCTAACCCGTGCTCTAACCCTAACTCACTTAACCCATCCCTAACCCTAACATACAAACAATCGCACACTTACCCGAACCCAACCCGTAACTTTCCACCACAGCGCTAAGGATAGCAAAGCCACAGAAATGGCCAACTGAATTATTTCCCGAGGAAAGAATTCACTGTTTTGCAGCTTCGCTATTCTTAGCGTTCGCTGAATAGTGTTCGATATCAGAACATTCGAAGTTTTAATACTTTGATGTTCTGATATAGACCCAGATTATCTATGATATTAATAAAATATGTGTTGAATACTGTGGCTATTTCAATGTTTTTTTTCAGGATTTGGACAGAAGTTATGGTTTGACCCGAGGGATAGCAGGCTATTAGTTGAGCTCCAGAAATGTTTTGGATTTAATCTGTGCTGGTTTTGTAAGTTATGATAGTGGTCTTTTTTGTCTTTAATAACTAGGTGCTTAACTTGGTTGGGAAGGTGCCTGTAGGTTAAAAGATCAGAAAGGTTTTTGTATTTAGGCCAAAGCTTCCAGGCTTTATCTCTAGAAGCCATATGCAGCTTGGTTGCTCTTGTGAGCCATGGTATTTATTTAGCTTTTGCACATTTTATCTGGGGTGGTATGAGGCTATTTAAGATATTAAGGAAAGTAGAGTTGAAAAATTCTACTGCTTTGTCTAGAGGAAGTATTTTTAAGGGATGCCAGTTAACACTGTTTAAAGAATTGTTAATGATTGTGGGGCAAAAATGTCCCTGGTGTTTTGATAGTGATGTCTATTTAATGGGGAGGTGGTTTTATGTATTATGAAGGCAGGTAAGTGGTCACTGATATTACATATCATATTACTGATATGTAATATATGTATATTATTGATATGTTATAATATATATTACTGCTATTACACTGATTATAAAGTCAGTACGTTTTTTCTCAGATAACCAGTTAGTTTTTTTCAATGATGTTCATATCTTGGGGAGAGAGACTGATGAATCTGCATATGGTATTTGAGATGGATTGAATGGTGAAAGCATTTCTTTCAGAGGCTCCAGCATTCACAAGGAGAAAATATTGTAGATGAGCTAGTAAGGTACCTTTACCCATGATATTCCTACAGGGTCCGGATGTAAAGGGAGAGAGCCTATTGGTTCAGAATATGGGACAGCTGATTTTGTGTGTGTGTGTCTGTCTGTTGTCCATACGGAGATGAAAATTTAAGAAAGGCTCCAACCAAATCTGTAGGAATTTGAATGAAGTGGCAGATCGAGGATTAAACACCTGATCATGGTTTAATGCATCTTTGTTTCAGAAATGGATTCCTGATTATTAATATGCATGCTATGAAACGTCTTAAGATTAGTTATAGACTGGGTCTTAATTTAAAGTAATACCTTGAAGCATGCTGTTTTGTTAAAACAGTTAGTCTAAAGCCTAGTGTTACTTAAAGTTGTTGTGTTCTGTGAACCAATTGTTTTTTACATAAATATATGGTTAATGTCTAAGGATGTTGCTTTTGTTAATTTATGTGGTTCTTACATTCATATCTTGTTATATTCTGGATTGGAGTATATACATCTTGCTGCAGATATATGTGATTTATTTTTCATGGTCAAATTTCACAACAGTTTAAGAGCAGGTTTGTTGAATGGAATTATAGAATTAGAAAAACAGATATCACTTATTAATCTTCTTAATTACTTTTTGTTAACTGGGTAGGTAGACTGGTCAAATTAACCCTTTTTCATCCCTGACCCAAGCTCATATCAGCAAATCGACAGTAGTATAAATCATCGTATAGAATGTTGCTCGAGAATTCAGATGAATGAGAAGCAATGCAGAAAAGAACAATACACTTTGAATACAAGAATTACACGATGAATAGTAAAAATACACAATATAATACAATATAAATTGATGTAACAATGTCAGTATATAAAATATGCAAATAAGGAGACTGTATGGTTGATCTGAACAGGTTTTGTAAATTTTGCAGGAAAATAATGTTAGTAAAATAGTTTTACTAAGTCTACATTAACCGTAACCAGGAAATAGCTTTTAAGGTAAACTTTATGGCACATATTATCTGGCTAGTCTTCATGGCATATGCTTATTCCATTAACCACTATCTGTGAAACACTATACAACTGTTTTCTTGAAAACAATACTCTTAATATGATTTAAAATGAATTTAATGTTTCCAGGTTGTGTGTGTCTTTTTAGAAAGTGATTCCAGCTAGCATGGCCTAGTTTTGAAAATGCACTTTCCATTGTTGTTGTGGCAAAACAGGGTCTGTAAGGTGTTGTCCCTATCAGCATTTCTCAGTGGATACTTTCTTATTTTCTGTCAAGATTGTTAATTATGACAAACTAGTACAATATGAGAATTTTAAAGAGAAGAGTATTAATGATGAGAGAGGCTCTAGTGATTATTGGGAAACATTTGTTTTTGCCTATTTTAAGTGGTGGATGCGAGAACTGGCAAGGAGAGCAAAGCAAGAGATGGTCTTACTGGTTATATGCAGGATGTGTCTGTTCTGGGTAGAATTTTTATTTATTTATTTTATTTTATTTGACATTTGCTTACCGGGAAAGTCTGACTTTGGCAGAAAGTACCTGTTTTCATCGGAGGCCCGGGGAGAAAAACTCCACAATCACATTATTTCAAAAATGAAGCACAAATATTTTAAAGTGGAAAGTATCATGTTACATCAGAAAACATAAGCATGAAAAAATGTTATAGTGAGAAAAACATAGAACGTGTTTCATAGTAGAGTGCAATGAAAAGCAATAACATTAATTTTTCCTTACATATTCTCGCCAACTCAGTAGCTATATTATTTGTTACATAGATTAGAATGTAATAAATGAAACCCGAGACAATTCTAATAAGATTTTTAAAGAGACATTCGAATTTACATGATTAGAGAGGGTGAATGGAAATTGAGTGATGTCTTAGTATAAGAGAGTTCTTCATATTATGGTTATAGAAGGAAGAAGGATGGAGAGAAGCAGATTATAAGAAGAGTGCAGGGTAGGGTGTCTTCAGGTAGCTTAGCTGAGTAGGGAGGGAAGAGGTAGAGGAAGGGTCTGCAGAGATGAATTAAATAAGTTTAGGTAGTGAGAAAACAAAAAGGAGTGGAGTAGGAGGCTGGAGAGGTATGTGTAGAGTTATCTAGGTTGAAGGGGGTGAGTGAAGTATTGTGAGTAACCAGGATTGGCACAGGAGCAGGTGCCAGATTTTGTAAGGCATTTTTTCAGGGAGCATTTAAATGTGGGAAGTTTAGAAATAGTTCTGGTGGTTAGATGTAAGTTTCATTTTTTTTTAATGAATTTAATTTTTTGCTATTTAGTACTAGCATAGGCTTTGTCCAGGTGATGTATTTGATTTGTTTATGGTGAGAAGTTTTTTGTCTTCTGATCTAAGAGTTCTTTTTTTGGAAAGTACATTTTGATTAAAGGGGTAAGCGCCTGGCAGGCTAATGGTTTGTATATGGTTTTATACACTGTTATAAGCTGAATGTAGAAGAGGTGGCGGGGGGGAGTTTCAGCCAGCTAAGGATATGCAGAGCTTTACAATGATGGGTGAAGGAAGATGAATTTGTAGCAAACCTGGCAATTTTGATGTAGCAGCTTTCAAGTTTTTTTTTTTATATAGAGGATTGTAAATTATTTAGAATTGGTACTCCTTTGATTAGGGAGGGCAGAAGTAATGTTTGTGGGTGTGCACAAAAAATATTTGTTTCTGTATAGCATACCTAGTTTTTGATGGGTTTTCTTGATATTGTTTTGGATGTGGAGGTCAAATTCAAGATTATTATCTATTATGACTCCTAATAGTTTTCTATGGTGGACTGATTTCAGTGCCATTTGCCGAAAAGATTTTGAAAGATGTTTTGTTAGGTGAGTGAGTTTTTAGGGTAAAGAAGAGGAGTTTGGTTTTTTGGGGGGTTGAGTACGAGTTGTGCTGTTGTAACCCAGGTTTCAATGGAGATGACAGTTTGTTGAGTGATTTCTTGGAGGTGAGTTAAGCTATTTAAAGAGCAGATGGTGGTAGAGAGAGTCATCTGCATATTGAATCAAGGTGCCTTCAGAAGAAGATGAATGTAGCTTATTGATAAAAATATTGAATAGTAGCGTACCTTCGTTGAAGGTTGTGTGTCAGGGCTGGTAACTCGGCACGTAAAAATCAACTACCGATCATTAGTGGACAGGAGTTCCGCTGTGGCGACCCCTAACCTGGAAAAGCCAAAAGACACAAACAAAGAGGGCCAAGGATGGATCCCTGTGGAACTCCTGTGGAAGTGGGATGGTATGTGGAGATGGATCCTTGCCATTTACAGCATGTTGCCTGTTGGCAAGGTAGCTAGAGAACATTGAATAGATGGAGATGCTAGTCACAAGGTAGAAAGTTGATTATGGAGTTTACTGTGCGAGACCATGTCAAAGGCTTTTGATAGATCTAAAAATACTGTACATACAAGTTTATTAGAGTTGCGAGCTTTATTGATAGTGTCTGTAAATGATATGGCCGAAATCCATGTTGCGTGTTGGTGATTAGCTTATTTTGTAAGAGATAGTGGAGGAATTCTTGATGAATACATCTTTCAAGGATTTTAGTTTATCCAAATAGTCCATGAATAACGCTATCATATGTATTATACATATTGACCACCTGGTTATTAGTACCTGTACAGATACCATGGCTTTACTTTTATTCTGTAAGGAAAGAGTGTAGATTTATAATCTAGGTGTGGTGTACTTTCAGTAATGAATTGATTTCTCAATGTTCTTATTTATTGAGGCACTCTTGCACATACAGTGACATATTTTCTGTTTTGACTTTTCAGTTTGCAGTTTACTGAATGTGTCATCTTTAGGTTACTTGTTGTATTAATGTCACTGGGACTGAATCCTGGGAAGAGTAGGGTTGTTGTGTCTTTCGGCTTTTCCTGGTTAGGAGTTGCCACAGCGGAACTCCAGTCCGCTAATGATTGGCAGTAGATTTTTACGTGCCGAGTTGCCGGCCCTGATGCACAACCTTCAACGAAGGTACGCCCATTCACGCACGTCTCCACACAGAAGACACTCTAGCTGAGAAATGAACAGGGCAATGTCTTAACTGTGAGGCGACAATGCTACCGCAGCACCACCACCGCAGTACTGGGAAGAGTAGGGTAATTTAAATAATTGGCTTGATTTCTTTTCTACCAGGTAAATCTGTTATAAAATCTATTTAAATGTTTTATTGTTGAAATGTTCTCTTTCTTGTGGAGTAATGCCTTGAAGATGAAACTGTAATAGTATGGTGTTGCTTTTTTATTAAAAGGACTCTCTGTTTCTATAGTGGTCTCTTTTTATGTTTTATTTGATGTGCCATTGTGTATTAATAGTATTAATACTATTTCTGCTACATTTAAGTAACCCATCCCTTTGTGGTATTACTATAGAATGCCAGTTCATGAACAACTACCATCTGTAAAAGTTTAGGTACTGTCATAGTAGAATCCCATCTGGCAAATTGGGTATGACTGGAGAAAGAGATCTTGAATCGCATCTGACTTCTGGGGTCAACACTCTTAGACCTTAGCCTATACAAAAGAAGGAAATGTCCATCTGTTTTAAAAACCTTCATGAAGTTTTGAAACATGGCCCTAACAAAGTCACCTTTGTCTACAGAGGTTACAATATAATCTGTAAGTGTAACCAGAACAGTGAACCATTCTACTGGCTTGAAAAATGTCAGCCCTATGAGGGTGTAGCCTCATAGTTGCTCAAAAAAGTGTATTAAACTTTTTAAATGGGTTGCTTTAAGGCCTCAGACTTGATGACTGTAGGAATAGCATCACCAAATAATTTGGCATCCATACTCTTTTGCTGACTTTGTTTGCACATAGTGATGCATAACAGCTGTTTCAGAAAATGGTTTCTTTATGTATGTACGTGTTATTATATGACTATTTTGGTGAAACCAGAAGTCTGGTTTTGTAATTCACATGTAGGCTTTGAAAGTGTTAATATAGCAATAATCCACGCCGGGTGACCGGACCTTTTTCCATTACTATAACTCTGATTGACCAATCAGCATGCACATTTTTGAATATTAATGGGGAGCCATTGTATAATATAGCAATAACCCATGCCTGGGTGTGGGTAATGCTGGATTTACCCACGGTTGGTGTAGTTTTTGGTCACGAGGGTGAAGCACGAGTGGCCAAACAAAGCCAACCATGGGTAAATCCAGCATTACCCACACCCAGAAGTGGGTTATTGCTATTATACAATGACATTATTTAAGAAAAAAAATAATTACTTTTCTTAAATAATGGCATTGTATTATGCCTCCTTGCTGCCCTTCCGCAGCTGTCTGGTATTCTGTGGCAGTTCTGATGTACTGCGCATGCGTATGCCTATGCAGTACATCAGAGATGTGGGCAAAAGCAACGGAGAAAGCAAGATCTCCGTTGCTTTTTACAAACTGTTTCGCTATGTTAAATGGGTTTAACATAGTGAGACAGCTTTAAAAAAAACAACGGAGAATCTCCATTGCTTTTTTTTAAAGCTGTCCAGCTATGTTAAACCCATTTAACAAAGCAAGACAGTTTTGAAAAAAAGCAACGGAGAAAGCAAGATCTCCATTGCTTTTTACAAACTATCTCGCTATGTTAAACTCGTTTAACATAGCGAGACAGCTTTAAAAAAAGCAATGGAGAATCCGTTGCTTTTTTTAAAGCTGTCTCGCTATCTCAAACTTGTTTAATATAGCGAGACAGTGTGAAGCAACGGAGATTTTGTGTTCTCCGTTGCTGTAAAAAAAGAGTTATAGTAATGGAAAAAGTCTGGGCGACCGGACCTTTTTCCATTACTATAACTCTGATTTACAGCGTGCACGCTGACCAGTCAGCGTGCACGTCTTTGAATATTAATGGGGGGGGGGGTCGTTGTATAATGCACATTTTTCCATGTTGTTCTAGTAGAGATACTTCATTAAACTTCAACTAGACTTTGCCTACTGCCCCTCTATAATCTATTACCCTGGTTGCCCTATCAAGTAATTATAATAAGTAGGGTTATTCTACATAAAACAAAATGGCCACAGTAGAGTATAAAAATTATGTACTTTTGTGGTTTCAGCTGCCTAAACATCCCTCTTAGAATGCCGTATAGCTGGTTATAGTTATGAATGTGAATATTGTTTTATAGCCTACTCTGGCTACTTATTTTCCAAAGCATAAGAAAACAAACTCTATCCCCTTCCTCTCTTAAATACATGCACTCTTGTGTCATGTGACACACTAGCTTCTAGATATTGTAAAATTCTCAAGCTCAGTGTTTGCAGCAGACTGAATCATTTTCATAGAGTTTCTTTGTCTCAGTATTTGGTAAAGTTTTTCCTACTGTGCAAATGGTCTGCCCTCAGGAGACATCCACATGAAGGGAAGCTAAGAATGTTGAAAATGAAGCATTCACTGGCATCTACGTGCATTTTTGTGGAGATGCTAATTTATTTACAAGTCCAGCAGTGAAAAATTAAACAATTTCAGGAAATTATTGAAATTCAAAAAGGAACTCTAAAGGAAAAGGGATATGGCATATATGCCTCTGAGATAATATATTTGCCATCATTAACTGCTCATTTATTCGTTAATCAGTGCATTGTAAAAATGCATCAAGTGCACCCTCTGTTGGATACCCAACCTAGTAAATGCCATCCTATTGAAAAAATAAACTTAACAGTTATTTTTGCGATCACACAAACAAAACAACTTCCAGTAAATCTATTTTTATAGTCACACTTATTGCAGAATGACCTCTGATTACAAACGGAAACTGAGTTGCTTCCTTTTGTGATTGCACACTCAGTGACGCATTTGGTATGACATTATAGTCACATTTACTGAGATGGTATTTAAGTGAAGGCTTTGTTCCCCCATCTGTTTACTTATGAATGCTAACTCCATGGTCACAACCAAAGAGGTTTCCATTAAAACAATCCTCATAGACAGATTTATTGTAGAATGACTTTAACTGAATAACTTTTTTTGTGGTTGCACAGATGATAACACTTTTAGTTTAATATCATAGTTGCATTTGCTAACATAGTGTTTACATGAGAGGCTGTGCTCCCACATCCCATTATTTGTGTATACTAACTCGGCCACACAGTCGTCACCAAAGTGAAAGGCCTAAAGTTATGCTACAGTTAGTTGTACATATGTTAACTGTAACATAAAACATTAAATGCAGCAGTTGACAAGTCACATTACAAAATCTGCAGTCAAATAACCTGTTCTTGACAAAACGAACAGCAACAACCTTTAGAAATATCTCTAAAATTCAGAAGCATCTCTTTCCATACAAAAAAATTAGACTAGAAATCCCTGCATTGGAACTATTGTTTGAGAGATTTGCATATGTTAAGAAGGCACTGTCAGGGATGCTTAGTTTCTGCCTCACTTTAGCTGACAATGCTGAAACCTGTGTCATGGCCATTTGAATATGATATCTTTATTACTTCACTATAATACAAAGATCCTCAAATTCAGGACAAACAATATCTTGATAAAGCAGGGTTCAACTGTAAGTGCGTGTCTATAACAAGCTTGTTATAGCTAGATTGTTCTATTTGACTGTCACAATTATTAGCAAAGCTCTTGCTGCCACAAAGTCACCAGCTACTACATTACTGCATTAGAACCAGCAAACATTTAAGCTAGCTGGGGCAGGTGTTAAACAGATAATATATCTATCGTGTGTGATGCCGGTGCAACAGGTGAGTGCCATACAATAATTCACATATTGCCTTTTCATTTCACAATCCTTCGTGTATTACTGCACTTAAGAAATAACATAACATTTTTTGTTAGCAGTCATTTGTGACGAACTTTCTCTCATTGTAAGTCACGTTAAACTGTTGCACAAATTGTGGCCTTAGTGACCTTTATTTCAAATAGATCTGTCAAATATGCATTCCTCAACTGTCCCTAATATTCACAAATATCTCTGTTTTTAGCTCAATTTTTTTGATCTATTTCTGTGAAAAATGTTGACTTTGTTTGATAAATGCTAGTTATTTTAGTCAAACAGGCTCAAATCACTATCACTCTACTTGGTATCGTTGCCTGCAAGTCAGAGTCCCTGCCGTACTAAAGATGCTCTACATCCTTAAGTCTAACTCCTCGCGCATTACCCGCTCCAAAGGCCTGAATCTAATATGGCGACATCAAGAAAACCTGCTGGTTTGTCTCCCAGAGGCTGCCCCATCTTTGGAATAAACTTCCCATACACGTCAGAGTACCTCTCTGACCCACTTCAAGCGCAACCTTGATGAGTGGATGGGAAACCACAAATTTGTCTCCGGGTTTCCAACTGTGTCCCTCATTGACAGGGACAACATGTGCTGACTGAGGTTTCTTTTTGGGGACAAACTCTTGGCTAGGCTTGTAAGGGCCTCAGGGCCATTAGCCAAGTAACATCCTATATACACATAATGGGAAATATTATTTGTATACTTTATCTCAGAAAGTGCACAGTGCAAGTCCTTTTATTTTATGCAAGTTCCAAGTCAACACTGCAGATATTTAAGTGTCTCTGATTTAGAACAACATTGTCATTAACCTCCTTTTTCCCATTCTTACATGGAGTTGGGGGTGTTCAAATTGAAGTCTGAGGAAGCGTCATAAAGACGTGAAAGCGCTTACTTTTCACCGGTTTTTATACAGCATGGAGTTGTGTTTTATCGTTAATAAACCAACTGGATTTTACTGTTCATGAGAGTTCTTCAGCGGATGGTGTACCTTTCATTTTGAAACTATTTTTGTTTTGTTAGTGATTCTTATTAAAGGAGGTTGAAAGCTTTGTTGGAACCCTTTGTACTTCTGTGCTTTTTTTAAAATCATTAATACATTGGTGCAGATAAAACTCCCCATGTTGTGCCTTGATGCGAATTTATCACATCTAATTCTCAAACACGTACCTACTACGATATGAGGACAGACCCTGCCATAAACATCTATGTTGATTTGGTGATTATGATCTGTTAATAGGCTGTTTCCTGTAGTTAAGGGTGCAGGATTTGGTTCTTTCCACCTCCATTTGCTTACTGCAAGTCACTTAGCCAAATGGTAATCCCAGATCACCCCTGAAAATGGACATGTGTGCAGTAGGCTTACCTAGTCAGCACAAAGATGAAATAAAAATAAATATGTCTGAATTGTAGATGCATTATATATACAATTAGGTGAAAGTATAATTGATTACAGCAGATGGGGCAGGTGTTGAACCGATATTAATGTACACCTATAGTGTTGTGAGATGCAGTTGCAATAGGTGAGTGCCATACAAGAATTCTTGTATTGCCTTTTCATTTCACAATCCTGCTTGTATTACTGCACTCAAGAAATAGCATAACTTTTTTTTTTTGCTAGCCGTTATTTGTGATGGAGTTAGCCTTGACATGCACTGAACATTTTTCATTGGTAATATAGGTGGCAAAATCATGTGACGATCAGAGTTTAATTAGATCATGAAAGTTGTTTTTTGTTTTATTGTGGTAATTGCACATATAACCTATTTGTTTACATGTGCAATTACCCTTTTTGATGATTTTAGAGGTGATTAATGGTAATGGGCAATGAGTTTGCTCAATATTTTGTGTTTCGATCAAACTCCTATGCATGCAATTATTCATTATAAACTCGTATGGTTATCTAAGGATAGCCATGTACATGTATAAATATTTTAATGTTATATTCAGAAGGAGAAAGGTAAAAAAATAAGGATGATAGGAAATAAATTGTTGTATATTAGTTTAACTGTAATTGCTTTTGGTATCCCCACTTTCCATGGCTTACTTTTTGGAAGCCTTAAATACAGTTATGTTGTGCCTTTTTATGAGGTATTACTTTAACATTTGGGAAATGGAAATTAAGGATCATGCACGTTAAATGGTGAAAAAAATATTACTAAATGTAGCCACAAGTCAAAGCAAATAGCTCATTGTAGATGTTAGAACAAGTTTAGTTTTAGTTTACAATTTACAACTCTTTTGTGCCATACTGAATTCTAGAATTATAGTATGGCAGTTTCTCAGCTAGGTTGTTGATTATAGGTTCATAGGTTGATATTAGGCTATCTGCCCTAGGGAATTTACAAGCCCAGCCAGAGTGTGTTTAGCTTTCGCCACCCTTTTAAATGAGTTTACTATACCCTTTTAAGGTTAGTTTACTGTGCCTCTGTCTAGCAGTGACGCAGAAGTGATCCCCAGGGTATACCTACGATCTCCCATCCACTCGTCAAGATTTCTCTTGAAGAGGAGCAGTGGGGGGCTCTGTCTGACATGGACTGGGATTCTATTCCAGAGTGATGGGAGCCTCTGGGTTATAAATCTGTCCCTCCAGCATGTTCTATTAATTTCTGTGCTGAGGTTTAAGTCCCTCGAGCGCGTAGCTCTAAGGGATTTGGATTTTCTGAGGTGAAGCATGGCCATTAAATCTGGGTTTGACATGGCTTTATACGTCAGGCACAGGTCGCCTCTGAGTAGGCAGTATGCAACTGGTTATAGCTGGAGTTTCTTTAACTGGGCAACATAGGTCATCTGTTTGAGTCCCTTGATCCTCTTGGAGAGGTAATTTTGTATTTTGTAGTGGGATGTAAATAACATTTGAGGGATCTCAATGAAGTGATGTGTGGTTTATGCAGACTTCTTTTAGAAAAATTGTGTTTTGGAAAAATAAGAGAAAAATTATATTTTTATATTTGTTCCTGACAGAAGTCAAAGACCATAATTATTTTGGTTGAAGATGTGAATAAGAAGAGAAATGAAAGAAAAATAAAATGCAAATATGCAAGTAGACATTTCAGTTGTATATGGGATCGTTAAGAATAGGTCATCTTGTAAGCCTAAATAAAAAAAAAATAAATGTTTAACATCCGTTTATCAACTATAGCAGATATGTATCACAGTTATATTGCAGTCATACCTACATAACAGATAATATAGTAGGAGATTTTGGCCTCTTGTTTATGCAGCCATATCATTTGTTACCCTATGAAATCATCTGAGCTGTAAATATCAGATGCACTCTGGGGTAAACAATACCACAATGCCATCTAACTTAGGCAAATTGTCTATTTTTGCTTCTGCGCTGGTGGCAGAGATAAAGCTACATCTAAACTGTTACTTAACTTCAAATTAAATTGATTATTACAAGATGCTGTGGTATTGTAAATTAAATAATTACTTAATTAGGAAGGGAATATAGTTTAACTTGTATTCTGGTACATCTTGGTGAAGTAGATCTTGCATTTATCAGTGCTTGTATATTATTATTGCTATGGAAATTTCATAAAAGTTATGCTCCATTTTTTAAAAAAAATTAAAAAAAGATTGTTTCTGCAGCAGTCACTTGTCTGAATATTATTCTTAGATCACTTTAGCACTATTTGTACCTGTTTTATAAATCATAACCAACTTCATAATAATACAGAGAATATTAGCTTGTTAATGCAAACATAATACCGAGAAAAATTAATTTGCACTGTAAACTGAAACAGAATTTAAGCTGGGTTATGTTACTATTGCTAGGCCTCATAATATAGTTACTCATCCATCCATCCATTTTCCTCACTTACTTCCGTTTTAGGGTTATAGGAGGCAGGCTGTCCTGGCAAGTAATGCATGCAAAACAGAATCTGATATCAGATGTGATACCAGTCTCTCAATGGACACTCGCACTTAAAAGTCAGAGGTACATCTAGAGACAATTTATGGTCAACTGCCGACCTGCCATCATGTCTTTGGAGTATAGAAGGGAACCATGAAACCAAAACAAGTTACAGAGAGTACACGGAAAGTGTTCATGGAAGGCACACCAGCTGTGAACTTTATTGGGGTTCTAAGTAACTGTGAGGAAATGCTTCTAATTGTTGCACCTCCATAATGCCATTTTATACATGTATTTATTCTGTTTTTTTTGTATAATCAAACTTAAAATAAGAGTACTGAGATAAATCCTGGATAGGAACAAACATAAGACCCAAAATTTAAAATAAAAGTAGCCATGAACAATGTAGACTCAGGATATATTTATTACAACCACATAAGCACTTTCACAGAAAAAAGTGTGCTTTATCAAGTATATAAAACACGATTTAATCCAACTCCTTTTATATAAAGTTAAAATAAATATTATACCTTCTCCCAGTTATAGGATGTATAAAAATGAGGTGTGGTTGTGTATCTTAATAATCACATGCACCACAAAAATTTACCTGCCCTATACTCCATCTGATAACATGTATGAAATCTGCTATAACAAAGTTGTCTTCCAAAGTACAACGTATTCTTGAAGGAAAAAAGTGATTGTAATGCACAGTACCTTACATAATGCTGTGCCAGCAATGCATGGCATTCTGCAATGAATTAGTGAAACATATTAGCATTGATGGTTCTTTGTATGTATTTAAATTTATGATGCTTCAGGGTATGATTGAGAATGTGAAGGGAGGCGATATTAAAATGCATACAGAAAACACTGTATACCATTGGATAACCTACTTATATGATATTATACCACCTGGTTTAAACAAGTGCTTCAATTATGAAGTCACTTTATTTGAATAATGGGGAACTACAGGCCTGTTAGCTTAACATAAGTGCCAGGGATTGCCATCAAGAAATTAATGAAGGAAAGTTGGTTGCATTTCTAGAGAGTTAATCCACAGGGGTAGTCAAGAGGATGTGGAATAAGTGGTGAAGAATGGTAAGGGGAAAACAGAGGTACAGGGAGGTAGAAAAAAGTTAATGTTCTTAGTAGGGCATATAGCAGATATTGTTATTGCTTCTTGTATTCATGCAAATGCAATGTAGTCTGTTCTGCACCAAGCACAGCTATTCACACTAGGCAGGAGCCACAAATTCAGTAAGGCTGAGCAATGTATTAAAACCACTGAAGATTGTTAATTGTGGTCTATTTTGACCTTGCTACCCCACTGCTTATACCTCACATGTATGTTATGCTTTATTCTCCCATTATGGGCCCTGTCTCTGAAAACATCTGAAAGGATCAGTCCATTAAATTTGTTAAATTAATTAATAAATTACATTGTATTTTTTTTGTCAGTGATGAAAATGTAGATAAAGAAACCAGTAGGACATAAGTGAAAGAAAGTGCAACAGAGTGCTTTTACAAAAGCAGTTCTGACTTCAGCTGTCATTAGTGCAACAGCTTTGCATGCCAGGCTGAATCTGAAATTAGCTGATGTATAGAATTTATTAATATGAGGGCCAAGAAGTCAACTACGAGTCTGTGACCCCCCTATGTAATGAAAGCCTGTGACTTAAAAAGGTATAAAGGTTTGTGTTTAACTCTGCAGAGGATGCCAGAGAACCAAGATTAGGTTTCATTTATAGGCTCATTGGTTTAATTGTCATGCTTATGACCTGCTGGCCTCTAAAGAAGCTTGACTGTCTGTATCCCATTTTGGTGTTATCTGCTATCCATGCACTTATCAGTTTTATTTCTGAACAATCTAAAGTGAGATGTTTAACTTTATTGTGAGGTGTATTGCATTCCAAAGTTTTCTGGTAGTTGACTATTGAATCCCTTCCTTTATTCTATTGTGAAAATTTTGAGTCGTATATACCACTAGCTCTTGTACTAACAATGTCCTAGGTGCAAGTTTTCTAAAGGAATGGAGTCAAAAATAACCTTCTACATCCAGCAAGCACAGGCACCCCCTGTATAAGTGAAAAGTATGCAGAGAACTAGTACAGCTCATATAGACTTTTGGTATAAATCATGCTTTCCAAAGCCTTTGCTTTATTTATTAACATTCTCTGTGCAGAATAATCTGCCTTTCTTTCAGGCTGCAGAATTCAGCATTAATTCAGTTGCTGTCACAATCAAAGGTGAATATTGGGGTTCAGTTACTTCACCCAGTCTTGTGGTTGTATTCTAGCTTGAGGTGTGCCATGGAGTTTGCTTTACTGACTTTGGTTGCAGTACATTGATTAAAGCTTAGTTTATTACCTGAAATAATTCCCATGTCTTTCATGCCACTGCTTACTTTTATTGTACCCCATTGATTGTGTATTCAGAGCTTGTGTGTTTTATTCCCCGATTTCACATTACTGTGCTGAATAATACATTCTTTTCACTGAGCAAGCCATTTAAGAAAATTGACAACATCCTTGGGATTTACTATAAAATGTTGTCTCTCCACTAGTTTTAATGCAAAACACTACATCTAAAACAGCTTAGTTATACAACATTGTGTTGTCAAATAGCCAAACAATGAAACCACAAAATTATAAAACAATTGTTTCTGCAGAGAGGCTGTACTCCTGCTTCTTAATGTTAGCCCCCCCCCAAAACTGCATGAATAACACCCCTGTCATAACACAGAAACAGGCAAAAGGGAAATCTATTTTGCACTTAGACAGATAGCTGTACAGTTAGAATGCCAAAGGCACAGGATAGAATGTTCAGTCAATTTTAACAAGAAGCAGGTGAACCAAACAGTTTTGCATATTCAGACAGATTCAATGCTTTTCTGCATCACCATCCCTTTGCCGCCTCAAGGCACATTTTTTTCTTCCTACTTAATCATTGCCAGGTTGCTGATGTGAAATTCCACGCTGCTGATTTTTTACGCACTATGAATATAGCCACCAAAAGGCGGACGGGTAAATTAGCCTGAGCTTTCTGTGAACAGGCCATCCTTACTTAATGGCTGTTGTACAAGTTCTCTAATCTCTGTATGCAGTAGCAGTAATCATCCAATTAAGGCTGCTACTCTATCGCTGTGGTCAGAAGCTACAGAGGGAGTAACTTGTGATTTGTTTAAAGAAGCATAAAATGGAATCAGAGACAGAGATAAGAGGTACTCCACTTGATTAGTCATTTAAGCTCCCAAATTCCTTTCTTCTATCCCTCCTGCCTCTCTGTCTAAAGAAGGCACAGGAAATGTCACTGTTAAAAGAGGGGATAAGCACATGTTTGTGGAACATCTTTGTAACAAGATACAGACGTAAAAGCTCATTATCCATTGAAAGTGTTGTTGTTTCCAGGAATGATCGCATTTATAAATGAGCATGAACCATTGTGGATGCCTTTGGCATAAACTATTGTAAATCCTGTTAGAATGTGCACACTTGTGTAAGCAAGAGTTATTCATTCCAGATGAGTTATGTCTGTTAGATCACAAAGTACTCGATATCAGTTACCTTTTCCAGTGTTTACACACTATGAATGTACACTACAAATGATCCTTTTTGGCATATTCCTTCAGGTCCTAGGTATAAGCTTATTAGCCATCCTTTTGCTTACATTTGTAATGGAATTGAAAAGAAAAATCCTGTCACAAAGCAGAGTCTTAACAGTTCACAGGCTTCCTGCTTGCTATTCTAGTATACTGACACAGAATGAATGGTAGAGTTAACCTTGATGAGAATGAAAAATGACTAAAATTGTCTAAATTAATAGAGGTAGCACCAGTAGTCTGAAGTGGAAGTCGCCCATGATTGTGGGTCAGCTGGCTGGGATGTAAGGGCTGAGCACATGTGGGACCATTCAGAGGCCCTCATATACTGTATACCATTGCATGCTATGTTAAGGGCAACAGAAGCATAAGTAGGGATTTCCCCTTCCCCTACCCATAGGTTCATACTAGGCTATCTGCCCTAGGGCATTTATAAGCCTAGCCAGAGTGTGTTTGGCTTTCGACACCCATTTTAAATTAATTTTGCTATGCCCTTTTTCGAGGTTAGTATACTGTGCCTCTGTCTAACAGTGACACAGAAGTGATACCCGGGGTAAACCTACGATCTCCCATCCACTCATCAAGATTCCTCTTGAAGAGAGTCAATGAGGGACTCTGCCTAACCTGGACTGGGATTTTATTCCAGAGTGAAGGGAGCCTCTGGGTTATGAATCTGTCCCTCCAGCATGTCCTATTTATTTCAGTGCTGAGGTTCAAGTCTCTTGAGGGCGTAGCTCGATGGGATTTGGATTTTCTGAGGTGCAGCATGTCCATTAATTCCGGGTTGGACATGGCTTTATACGTCAGGCACAGATCGCCTCTGAGCAGGCGGTATGCCACTGAGTAGAGCTGGAGTTTCTTTAACCAGGCAATGTACAGGCTAATACCCATCCCCTGAAAGTGCAGATATATTAAGCGCAAGTGAATGATGATAGAACTTTTCATTAGACTGCTGCACTGCTTTGTTGTAAGGCATTTCAGCAAATTGCAGATGGGGTGAGGTGAACTGAGCAACAAATGTGAGCAAGAAGAAAGTTATATCAGGATAATTTCAATCACCAAGCTGAGTGATATTTTATTATGCCATGCATAACAGCTGATTAAGTACAAAAACAGTGGACAACTGCCATGCACTCATGCTAACAGTGAAATGAGGACAGCCTGAGGAGCTTGTACTAGCTGTCAGTAGGGGCAATTACCTTTCTTCTCATAATTTCATGCATGTAGGCCCTTGGTAAACTAATTATGGCTTAGTTGCCTAAAGAGATCCACTTCAAGCAAACTACAAGAAGTACTATTTTTCATGTATTTGGATATATATATATATATATATATATATATATATATATATATATAAATCATGTATTTGGATCGTGTATATGGATCTTGTACTGTTTTTTTGTGTATAACTGAATGAGCTGATGCTAAATTTTGATTCTGAACAAACTGCTCTATTTTTGTTGCAGAAGCTCTATAAGTAGCTAGTGACTTTACTGAATTTCTGTGGTAATATTTGTGTTTAAACTGAACCTGTACCTAGAGGAAGTGCATAATCAGAGCTAGTACTTGCTGCATGTGTTTTTAATGTTTAAATTGCACACACACATAATTGCTTCTACTGACAATTTTCCAGTTGTACAATTGTGAATGACTGATTTAGTTTTACTGGTATATCTTTAAAGTCTGACAAGTGTTTGTTATTTACTGCATTGCTCTCTTGCTAAGGTTTCTTAGCTATAAATCCTAATACATTCTGAAGTGTGTTACTTTACCCCCCCCAACCTTTCTGAATGTACTTTTATAAAATAACTGCCTGTTTCTGCCTTAATGCTTACCCTAGAATCTCTGCTTTTCTCTTTTCCTAGTTGAAGTTCACATTTACCTACACTAACGTACTGCAGCTCCGGCATAACAATGCAGTGGCTTTGTCCCTGTACAAATCCTGACTAACCCCCACTCAAACATAATTCATAAATGAGAACCTCACTACAAGAATAAAACTCTGACTTTCTAACTGTTTAAAATTCTGTGTATCACCCACCTACTGGAAAGATTTAAAGTTAACACTACACCATGCATGATAACCACCTTAATATATGCGTTTTCCTTTTTCAGATGAAATCTTAAACTAGTTCTTTCTCAGCTACTTGATTCCAACCTTTGCTGCGTGTATGTGAGAAAAACATGTACCTGTGTGTACATATTGTTAAACAAATCTCAGTTTTGTGATAACTCACTGTAATAATTTCACTGTATTTACACTTGTTTTTGTACATTTGGAGCTTTTCTCCTCGGGCCTCCGCTGAAAATGGACCTGTATCCAGTTGGACTTTCCTGGTTAACAAATGTAAAATAAATAAAATAAATAAAAATAACGGTGTCTACAGGATTGCAGTTGGCCAAAACAACAAAAACTGTTTCTCCCAGCAATTAATCAGTGTAGGTTACACATATAAAAAGCATTTGTTAAGCTTTCTCTTACAGTGCTGTGTAATTAAGCAAGTCACCATTTTGGTCAGCCATAGGGCTCTTTTCTACTTGAGTGTTTGCATCCTTCCCCTGTAACTAAAGTACACTGACTTACATTTGTCTCCTGACCCTAATTCTTACAGGTATACCTTGTACCTTTCTGGCTTTCGAACACTCAGACATAGATTCCTGTTGAAAGGTTTACTTACTTGTCTGACATTTGAACAAGTAATCCTTGTAAAAATCCTCAAAAATGAATACTGTTGGTTTGTCTTTCCTGCTAAACATAAGTAAAATTAAAGTGCTGAGTGCAAGTAACATTAAAGTGCTGAGTGCAGATTTTAGGCCCTTACATTCAACTTACCTCTGGTGTGGTGTCTTGAGTCAATCAAGGTATCCTTCTAACCACTCCTACTACCTTCTCTTTTCCCCACCCCCTCTTTCCTCCTCATACAGGTTAAACTGCTACAACTTAGTACAGGCATTGGTTCTTCCCTGCTCCGCTTGCCCTCCCTTTGCTCGGGCTCACTTTTCACCCCACCCTGCCCCCAAATTTCTCCCGCCCCTGATGCTGTTACAGTTATTGGTACTAGACCACAACCCACTTTTTTAAACCAATCAGTAACAACTTGTCAATCAACAGCACCACCCTCAACCTGATACCACCGGTCCTCCAACTCTACTATTCCTTTTGCCTAAGTTTCAAGTCTCATTCAGTAGGTATGCTATCACCCAAAATAGTCTTATTAACTCTACTTCTACCCCTTTTACTCGTCCCATATTTCCTGACTGCCTACGAATGTCAGGATCACCCAGGTTTCCACTACCCTAAATTCCAAGCATCCATCCCATCTACAACAGATAATAATGCACCCTTACTCACTCCCCTCATGCTCACCTCCTGAACCCCTAAATAATACCATCTTACTAGACCTAGTTACATTAGTCCTAAAACTAGACACTATTGTAAAACTTTATTCAAAATCTTAAAACTCATACTCAGGATACACTACAATCTCACAAAGGACGGCGACATCCACCCAAACCTATTATGCCTAACAGAAACGTGGCTGAAGCCTGCCACCAAGGACCATGAGATTCTGCCACCAGGATAACAGTATGTTTTGACGAGACCATACCACCAGAAAGGGTGGTGGGGTAGCCATACTTTACAAGTCTACCCTATCTGTCAGCATAGACACCCAACAACCACCCCAGTTCAATAATGCTGAAATTCTTATCTCAAAATTACAAATTAATAAAAACAAAAATGTAAACATTGTCTGTGTCTACATTCCCCCAGGGAGGAACACAGAAACCTTAGAAGACTTCTTATATTGGTTATGCAATAACTACCCCCAAATAAACAATTGTTCTTGGGGATTTCAACATTGACTGGAACACTTGCTCTTGTGAAACCCCCACAACCCACATAAACCTCTATGGATTAACTCAAATCATAACCTCCCCCACTAGGACAGGAAAACCCAATAACAAGGAAAGTACCCTAGACTGGATACTCATCAGTACCTATCTTCAATCCTATAAATCAGCACTTTGCCTGATGACCTAAGTGACCACTGTCTCACCTATGTAATCAAGCTCAAAGTAGACTGCTCCTACCAACCCACCTATAGACATTAAGAAACAACAAGAATTTTATTCTCACCAAGTTTCAAAATAAACTTAAAGCATGCAACTGGTCAGTACTAGCATACTTTAACACCAAATTCCTTGCTATTCTTAACTCCCATGCTCCCAGCTGATCTATTAGAACCAAAGTTAATATTGCACCATGACTTTCTAAAGATGCCAAAACCAAAATTTCACTCAGAAACAAAGCATGGGCCACCTACGGAAAGACAAAAGCCCCACTTGATCAACTAAGATTCAGACAGCTAAGGAATGACACCACAAAATCCATAACCTTAGACAAAAAGAACCACTACTACCATCTACTGCTTCTTCTTCTTTTGGCTTTTCCCAGTTAGGGATCACCACAGCAGATCACCTGTCCACTCATGATTGGCAGTGGAGTTTTACAGTGTCGATTTGCCAGCCAGGTGCCCAACCTTCCACAGAAGGCACACACATGCATGCACTCATGCCTAGGGCCACTTTAGAGTGTCCAATCCACCTACAGCATGCCTTTGGGATGTGGGAGGAAACCGGAGCACCCAGAAGAAACCCACGTGACCACAGGGAGGACATGCAGACTCCGCACAGAAGGCACCCCAGCCGAGGATCGAACTGGAGAACCTCTTGCTGTGAGGTGGCAAAGCTAACCGCTGCACCACCATGGCCACCCTCACCATCTACTGCAAAAACACCAAAACATACCTGAAAAGTTCTGGGCCAGAATAAACAAACTACTCCACCCAGGCCAAACCAGCACTCCACCCCCCTCAGCTTCCCAACAAAAATCCCCAGTAGACATTGCTAATAACTTCAACAGCTTCTTCACAGACTCTATCCAGTCTCTAGCCAGCCAACTCTTTCCCAATGGCTCTAATTCCAATGCAGCCACACCCAGTACCCAAGCATACTTTACCTTCCAACCTGTTCCTACTCATCTTATTCATGCCCTACTTAAGAAACTAAGACCCACCACCCTGGCTGCCAACCTCCTTCCAGCAGACTATCTGCAAAAGGCTGCTGACACCATAGTATACCCCATCTCAATCTTGATCAACAGAGCTATATCTGAAGCTACTGTACCAACTATATGGAAAATCTCCCATGTCATACCTCTCCATAAAGGAGGCAGTTCCACTGAACTGTGAAACTTTAGACCCATAGCTATTCTGTCATCTCTAGCTAAAATTATGGCAAAGTGTGTACACATACAGCTCATGTACTACCTCACACAGAACAAGATGTTGTCCAACTTTCAGCATGACTTTAAGCCACACCACAGTACTACTTCTGCCCTCCTCTCTTTCTCTGTCATTAACCACAATCGCAATAATAACAAACTATCCTCAGCACTCTTTCTAGATCTATCCAAGGCTTTTGATATGGTTGTCCATAAAATGCTTATAAATACCTTGAAGGTCTTCTCCTTAAACAACCATGCACTCCAATGGTTTCAATCCTACCTGCAGGGCAGGCAACAGGCAGTCCTATGGCAGGACAAGCTATCATCTCGCCTAACCATCACATTAGGAGTCCCCCAGGGCTCGATACTAGGACCCCTTCTTTTCTCCATGTTTATCAATGACCTTCATTCAGTCATCCCAGATGCTACCTGCATTCAATATGCAGATGACTCCACCTTGATTTGTTCTGACACCTCACCAACTACTTTATTCACATTAACCTAAAATACCTTCAATACAGTGGAAAAATGGCTCTCCAATCAAGATCTAATCCTAAACCCCAACAATATTAAGCTGCCCCTCTTCTCCCCCACATGCAGGGACCCCCCTGACATTCTTCAACATAACTGCTAACAATAGCACTATCATCTCCCCAGAAGCCCAAAGTAAACTACTGGGTGTCATAGCTGATAACTTGAAGTTTGATGCGCATATCAATCAAACTATCAAAACCATTAATAAAAAACTTAGATTCAAACCTTTCCTTACCCCACTTGCTAGAACTGCAGTTGCTCGTTCCCATTTACTATCAACTTTTCTCTACACCTCACCTCTATTCTCCAACTTAAACAAAACAGATCTTAATAAACTATCATCCTGCTATAACCACATTGCCAGATTTGCTACTGGCACAGCCTACCGGACACACCACTGTCACAACCTAAATTGCCTAGGATGGCTTGAACTGCTAAGCCTACAGCAGTTCAACCAGCTAATAGTGGCACATAAAGTCCTTTACCAACCAGAAAATGCACCTGCACTAAAAAATATTATCAGCCCCTACACCAGCACCCGGCCACTGCAATCATCCACTGGACTCCTAGTTCAAACATACAAATCCAACTACTCAGCTGGGGACTCTCTGTTTGCCAACTCTGTTGGAAAAACATGGAACAGACTCCCAGCTGACTTGACCCTAGGACCCTCACTAAATCAATTCAAAAACAAACTCAAGAAATACTTCAAAACTCATTGGTTATGTCCTTGGACTAACCCCAACTAGTGACCTCTCCATTTCTTAGGTGCCTTACCTTCAACTACTTCTAACTTTTTTCTACCACTCCATTTCAGGAAGGGTCAATTGTATAACTGCTGCTCAATGTGTCTTAAACCTGAATGTAATGTTATGTATATATAACTTTGAAAATAATGATGTTAAGTTGTCTATCTCGCCTTCATTCTTGCTGGATGGGTTCGGAGCCGACCTCTGCTCCGACTCGGCCACTCTAAAAGCTCGAGAGTTGGTTCCACCGGCTCGAGGCTCCCCTTATATCCCACAATGCTAGGCGAGAGTTACCTCAGATCTCGTTTGCCGCTACAGCTATCGAGGTGTTGGTTTTCTACCGGTTCTTGGTAAGTGACTTTTCTTGTGTACTTAGTCTATTAAAACCCCTTTAATTTTAATATTTTTATGTATTTCCCTTAGTTTAGAGAAATTCTTATCCCCTTTCTTAAAAATACCTGTTTTTTTCCCTCAAGAACTTTAAGTTCTTCCCTTGGGCCTACAGGCCTTTTTTCTTTCCCTAGTGGAGAGTGTGTGTTATTTTTCTTTTTAAAACCTAGTTAGTGGTTTATTATATTTGAAACTAGACAGGGTGTAATTAGTGTGTTTGTGTCTGTGTGTGTGATTACACCTGTAGTTATGTCTAAAGAAGCAAAGGTCTCTGGATTCAAGAAGTGTGATGCGTGCTGTCAGAAAATGTCTCTGACAGACGCTCACACTTCTTGTGTCTACTGTCTGGGACCTTTGCACCTGCAGGACTCCTGTGCTGTGTGCCATGGCTTCAGCCCCAGGGTCCTGCAGGAAAGAAAAAATAAATTGATTTTAAGGGGCTTACTCAAGCCAGAGGATTCCCTTTCTGTATCTACAGGAAAGCCCTCTAAGGCATCTAGGTCTTCGGCTCCGACAACTGAGCCGAGACCTAAGGTTTCTAAGCCTCTGCCTACATCGGCTCCGGCTGGAGCCGATGAGTCTCAGTCCACAATTTCTGTGGTTCCCTCGGCTCCGGCTGGAGCCGAGGTATTAGAAATTCCCGTGTCGGCTCCGACCAGACCTTCGGAGCTGACAACTAGGAAGAGGTCCAGGTCACCATCCCTTGGCTCCGTTCACTCGGCTCCAGGATCTCCCCTGCTGTCTGAACGGAGCCAAAGATCTCACTCCTCTAGGTCATCGAGGCTGTCGGATCATGACCTTCAGAGGGTAGTGAGTCGACTTCTTAAGTCCGAGGCACTGGCCCAGATGCTTCAGAGCCCGACTCATCAGTCGATGCCTGCCCCGGTCCATCAATATATTCCTCCTTCGACTCTCTTGAGCTCGGAGCCGGGTCGCGTCGGAACCGAGACTGTGGTAGCGTCGGAGCCGATACAATTGTCTTCGGCTCCGTCGTCGGCTCCGATTTCTTCCTTGGAAGAATCTCGGCACCGGACTTCCCTCGTCGGCTCCGAGGGGGTGAGTGGCATCGGACCCTTGTCCGACCCCGCTCTTCCTCTCGGAGCTTCGGCACTGGTGAGTTCGGCTCTGACATCGGCCTCGGAGCCATCACTGTCGGTGCCGAGGGGGGTTCTTAGCTTCTCGGAGCGGGGACCTCTGGCTTTGCCTGACAGGGGTGCATTCGAGGTCATGCGGAGTGTGTTAGAGCCTGGCTCTACTCCACAGTCGGCTCCGTCCGCCCCTCCCTCTACGGTGCCTCAGGTCAAGTCGACTCACTCCCTCATCCCGGACCGCAGAGAGCCAGCTCCTCAGGAACCCCTGTGGGATTTCATCCTCTTCCGAGGCCTCTCCTGATTTGGCAGAAGAGCCCCCTCGGAAGAGGAAGTGTAAGAGGAAACACATTGACTCACCTGAGTCCATCACGTCTGACACAGATTTGGATGATTCTGAGGGTTCCCCCCGTTCCCCTTCTGAAGATGTCTCATTTGCAGACATTCTAGAGATCCTGAAACAGAGGGGAAATTGGCCAGCCCTCAACCCTTCGGAGGATGAATCTGTGTATCTTGAGGTGTTTGGCTCTCGCCCCTTCCACCTCCTGGGTGTCTCCCCCCTTTGACCCCCTCATGCAGGTGGTTGCTAAGAAGGCATGGACGGCTCCTGATTCAGTGGACCCCACTCCCAGGAGACCCTCCAAGTTTATAACGGCACCAGCAGACAAACAGTTCTTGACGAAAGGAGTCTCTGTGGATGCTATGGTGGTAGCTGCTGCCACTAAGAAGGAGCTAGCTGATCCTTCAGTACCTGTCCATCCACCTAACAAGGAATCTAGGTCCATGGACAGGTACGGGAAGCGGATGTTCTCGTCAGCGACATTTACCATGCGTTCGCTGAACTACCTATGCCATTTTACTCGTCTTCAAAGGGACTTGATCAAGGAAGCGAGTGAAATGTTAAAGGACCCTACAGCTGCGGGTTTTCAAGATAAGATGAACATGCAGCTGGCTACCCTTAACTCCATATCCAACTCCTCCATGCCTTCTTTCTTACGCGGCTGATGGAGCGAGTAGAGCCGCAGGGACAGGTGTAGCCTTACGTAGGCATGCCTGGATGCGGCTATGCAATTTTGCGGACCCCTTCAAGACGTCTTTCACTAACTCCCCGTTTGATGGATCATCTCTCTTTGGTCCTCAAGTGAAAGAAACCTTGACTAGGTGCGAAACTGATGGCAAGACCCTTTCTGCCGTCGGAGTCCGTTTTTCTACTCCTTCTAGGCCTTACCCCAAAGGCCAGAAAGGTGGAAAGATGTGGTTCCGTAAACAATCTCAAGGGACTTCGCCTGACGCACAGAGTCGTTTCCCCGCCAGAGGCAGAGGCGGGAATAACAATGGTAGACGTCGCCCTAGGGGCAGGGGGGGTCCGCAGAACCAGGGCAATCAGGAAACCTTCTCTGACAAGCCCTTTCAGCATCCCTGAGGTGTTGCCCGACTGCCCACCTTCGGAGGCAGTCGGGGGAAGATTGTCACTGTACCCAGAAGCCTGGCTATCCCTGACTCAAGACAAATGGGTACAGTCCATCATTTCCGAAGGCTATTCTATCCCCTTTCTTCGCTTTCCAAATCAATCAAAAAAATCCCTTCCAGATGTTCCACCGCTCAAAGGGATCTAGCGGTTTTAGAGATTTCAAAACTGCTTGCAAAAGAGCAATTCAGCCAGTTCCAGCAGACCAGCAAGGATCCGGAATCTACTCAAGGTTCTTTTTAGTTCCAAAGAAAACGGGACTGGAGACCAATTTTGGATCTCAGTATCTTGAACAGATCAGTCAAGAAAACAAGATTTCGGATGGTCACGCTGCAGTCCATCCTTCCCCTATTGGGAAAAGGAAACTGGATGTGCTCTATAGACCTTCAGGATGTGTACTATCACATAAAAATGAACAGACGCTCCAGAAGATTCCTCCGCTTCAGGCTGGGAACCAGTCATTTTCAATTCAGGGCCCTGCCCTTTGGTCTCACCACTGCCCCCCGGGTGTTTACCAAATGCATGGCAGTGGTAGCTTCTCACCTGAGACGACAAGGATTCCAGGTGTTTCCATATTTGGACGACTGGCTCCTCACAGCTCCCACCAAGCATCTCCTTCTGATGGCCAGGGATTATACTTTTCGCATTTGTCAAAAGTTAGGCATTTCAATAAATTGCAAAAAGTCTGTTTTGTCGCCTTGTCGTACTATTACCTACATAGGCGCAAATCTAGACACAGTAGACATGTCTGCGAGGCTAACAGATCAGAGAATAACAGACATACACAAACTGGTCTCACTCCTTTTCAACAACAACAGAATCAAAGCCAGGTTAGTTCTGAAAGTGTTGGGAATTATGGCGGCTGCCATACCTCTGCTTCCATTAGCCAGATTCCACATGCGGATCCTTCAATGGATGCTCTTTACTCAATGGTCATACCAGCAACTTCCAATGTCTCACACCATTATGATCACGCAAGCGTGCAAAAATCATCTCATGTGGTGGATGTCTTCCCCTCAGCTCTTGTTGGGAAGACCCTTTGTTCCACCCCCTCCGGTTGCTACTCTGACAACGGATGCCTCCCTGATCGGGTGGGGGCATTATCAGGGCAGGACGGTCCAGGGCACATGGCAACCAAACGAATGCCACTTGCACATAAATGTTCTGGAGATGAGAGCAGTGCTTTTAGCGTTGCAAGCCCTTCAAGACTCTCTTCCCTTGGGAACGATTGCAATCCAGACAGACAATATGTCTGTAGTGTGGTACATCAACAAACAAGGCGGAAACAGATCATACCCCCTGTGTCGAGAAGCACTCAGATTGTGGCAATGGGCGATTTCTTCTCAGCGGTTTCTGATAGCAACGCACATCCCCGGGAAGTCCAATCAAATTGCGGACAAGTTGAGCAGAGCTATCCTCATGCCTCACGAGTGGTCTCTGAAAGACTCTGTTGTGAGAGAAATTTTCCTCAAGTGGGGTCAGCCTTGCTGCGATCTTTTTGCTACTCCCCAAAACAGCAAGTGCAGAGAATTTTTCACTCTATTCCCTTTACCAGGCCAACCCAGCAGAGACGCTCTAGTCCAAGTTTGGCCCCGGGGACTTCTGTATGCATTTCCTCCCTTCCCACTAATCTCTCAAGTGATACAGAAAGCTATCGCTCAGAAGGCCTCATTGATCCTCATTGCTCCTTACTGGCCTCGACAGGTGTGGTTCCCCTTTCTACATCGTTTTCTTTTGGAGCGACCGTGGAATCTGGACCTAGTTCCAGATCTTTTGATCCATCAGTCGGGTCAGTTTCATCGCTCCCTCCCCTCTCTGAACCTCACTGCTTGGTTCCTCCAGTTCCAACCTTAGCCAGGCTTCCTCAATTATCTCACTCCGTTCGAGATATTTTGATAGCTTCCCATAAATCTTCCACTCGGAAGATTTATTTGAGTAAGTGGAAACGCTTCACATATTGGGCTAAAGGAAAGGACATAGATCCTTTCACTGCTTCCATCCAATTAGTCCTTGAATTTCTAGCTGAACTCTTCCATGCAGGTTCATCTCCCTCTACTCTTAAAGTTCAATTGGCAGCTATTTCTAACTTTCATGTGGGTATTTCTGAATCTGCCTTAATGTCCCACAAGCTTTGCAAAGCCTTTTTAAAAGGAGTTTTTCTTCTCAGACCTCCTATAAGAAATCCTCCTTCTCCTTGGGACCTAAATTTAGTACTTGCTTCTTTGATTCTTCCCCCTTTCGAACCTGCAGTCTCCTGTTCTTTAAAATTGCTATCATGGAAGACTCTTTTCTGGTAGCTATTACTTCAGCTAGAAGAGTTTCAGAGCTTCAAGCACTCAGCTGTCGACCTCCTTATCTATTGTTTCATAAGGACAGAGTATCCTTACGAACTAACCCGTCCTTTTTGCCTAAGGTGGTCTTGACGTCAAATCTAAATCAAAGCATTGACCTCCCTGTCTTTTTTCCAGAATATTCCAATAGGTCTGAACAAAAATTACACTGCCTGGATGTTCATCGTCAATTGAGGTACTACTTGGATAGAACAAAACAATTCAGAAAATCTGATCAGCTGTTTGTCTCCTATGCGGAAAGCAGAAAGGGACTTTCAGTTTCAAAAGTATCATTATCCAGATGGCTAACATCTTTGATTTCCCTTGTATATGAAATTAGACACCAAAACTGCCTAATAAACCTAAAGCCCATTCCACCAGAGCTTTGGCTACTTCTTTAGCCTTCCAAGACAGACTGCCTATTGACACCATTTGTGCAGCGGCTACTTGGGCTACTCCTCATACTTTCATTTCTCATTACAAGTTGGACTTAGCTTCTAGGCATAGAGCTAACTTTGGTTCCACTGTTCTCAGGAGTCTGTTCCGTTAGGCCACCCGGGACAAGGTGCTAGGGACGCGGTCCCATCCAGCAAGAATGAAGGCGAGATAGACAACTTAACATATAGAAGTTATGTTCTTACCATAACGTTCCATGTTAGTTGTCTTCTTCTCCTTCTTCTTGCCCACCCTCCTTCCCCTGGCCTGGACAGACCTAGAGGAGTTGTGATTGTGACCTCTCTTTCTACCACCTCTTTCTTAGGCATATGCTGTTGTGCATATTTCCTGGTTCAGGATGTAGGTCACCCTTCTTTCTTCCTGTTGTTAGAGGTGGACTCTGTTTAGAGTTATTCTTTTACTTTTATAAGCTGGGGTTAGCTTACAAACGAGATCTGAGGTAACTCTCGCCTAGCATTGTGGGATATAAGGGGAGCCTCGAGCCGGTGGAACCAACTCTCGAGCTTTTAGAGTGGCCGAGTCGGAGCCGAGGTCGGCTCCGAACCCATCCAGCAAGAAGAAGGCGAGAAGAAGACAACTAACATGGAACGTTATGGTAAGAACATAACTTCTATTTATGTTTTGTATAGTGTTTTATGATAAGTTAGTACTATATGTGCTAAATGCTGGTATTGCATATGACTGCAATCTGCTTGAAACTAGCATTTACTAAATGTTCAATGTGTATTATTATGTTGGAACTTTTCTCCCCGGGCCTCAGCTGAAAATGGACATATATCCAGTCGGACTATCCCGGTCAACAAATATAAAATAAAATAAGTAAATAAATGTAGGTGAATAATGTTTCTCACCCAGGACTGCTAGCTTGGACATTAACCAGAAGTTTTGGACTGTACTGAAAATCAGCTTAATACTTTGTGTTACAAATGTACATGCAAGATGTAAACCTTTTGCATTTTCTGAGGACAGAAAGATTCCTAGTTCTTCCTAATTATGATGAAAGAATTAGATCATTGCGTGATAACAGGTATAACAGTAACTTTTAGTTAAGGGATTCATTCTCATGAATCATTCTGTCTTCAGGTTCCATTTCCATTAACAAAATAGACTGACTTGGCAGAATTGTTTCTCTTAGATGGAACATTTATGATCACTGAAGTGCTTATCTCTCAATCAGACATAAGTGTCTAGGAAAAAAATGTTTAAAATTGAACTGAGAGCCAAACTATTTCATTGGTGTCACCCTGTCAGAGTGTTAAAAGCATCCTTTCAGTGAATGGTTTCTGAGGGGCTTCATCTCATTTTATGTCCTGCTCCTGCTTATTAATTATTTTACTGCACTGTGTCTCTGTAGCTTCTGTGGCAAGAACCATTACTTTGACCTTTTGAAATATTTAGCTAATAGTTTCATTGTTTGCATATATTTTCTAGAAATCTACTTTCATTCTTTTATCTCTCTCTCTCTCTCACACACACACACACACACACACACACACACACACACACACACACACACACACACACACACACACACTCTTCCCCATTTATCCTTAGTATATATTTACATGTAGCCACATATGGCACTACATGGAGCCAGTGTACTCTGGAGAAGTGTAACACTTGTGATAACTCAAACTGCTAGTAGTGTTTCCTCCCCTCTCCTTTTTAAATACATGTAGACATTATTCAGAGAGGAATAAGTACTGTCGTCTTAATACAGTCACACTATGTCTGAAGAGGAAAAGGTGGATATAAACAGTGTTCCTTCAGTTGTGCAAGTAAGTATGGTTTTAATGCAACTGTCTCCTCGCTAATGTAAGATATAGAAAGCTCACAACTAATTCTTTAACAGCTCATTAGCTCAACAGGTATCATACTTGTCCTTGGTGTAGAAGGCTGTGGGTTCTATTCCCATACCAGATATTTGGACTAATTGTTTCCAATACTGATACTGCAGTGTAGCATGAGAGGTTATGTTTCATTTCTGAATGTGCTGTCCTTCAGATGAGACATTAAACTGAGACCCCATCTGCCTGGGTTGGTGGTAGTTCAGGTTAATGTAAAAAATCCCACAGCACTTATCGAAAAGGGAAGGGGAAGTTCATTTTTGCCTGGGCCAAATTTCCCTTATTCAATATCAATATCACCTTGGCTCTCTCCTGAAAAGAGGCAATAAACTCAGAACTCCATGTCCAATGATGACAAGATACATTCATAACATCAGCAAGACTTGGGGTGAATGACCATCTAGCCAGTCCACAGTAAGCAGTAGTAATGCATCTCATCCAACAAAAAAGCACAAAAGCTTTTGATCTAAAACATTGCTTATTTGTAATCCAAACTGCTTCATTGTCCATTAATTCCTCATGCCATTAATACACTTTTTATGTTACCCCTCATCTACATATACTCAGCTATTTAATGTTCTGTCTGCAAAATTAGAAAATAAAATAGTGCTATGATCTGCATACAATCAGCGTTATGCTTAAGTCAAAATTAAGCAAAGTAGCTGACAGTATAAGTGCCCATGCCACCAGCAAAGCAGTCATTTGAGTTTTACTGGGCCTTGCTTGAATTATACAGAGTACTTGCATAACTAACTAGCGAAATACCTGCATACATACTACCATTAATGGTGTATTAGATAGAAGACATTTACTGATCAAAATATCAGAGCCTAGATTACCTTTCATTGAAAATTTGGATAAATTATAAAGATAAAGTGAGTTTTGTATGGATACCCAAGTCAGATATACTTTGGTATACAATTTAATTTATTTGGCGCCTCAAGGGTACTGTTTGTCCAACTTAAAAATGTCAGAATGGAACATTTGACAAGGCACATAAATGTTGTACAAGGTCCTTCATCTGGAAGCTGAAGATATCCTGTGTTGAAGCTCTAAAGATCCATTTAAATCAATTCACTCACCAGGTTAGCAAATAATTGAATAAAATGACTGGTTCTTGACAAGTGCTCATCAGTGTGGTATGTACCTTTGAAGTATCACATGAGTTGTATTAGGGGCATTCATACACTGGGTTAGAAAACAAACCCTTCCTTGTGGGCTGAATAGGGAGAGAGTATAGCAGCTTGAAATACAACTCTAAATCCATGGTTGACCTCTTAATGGGGAGGTGTGCAGGTTGCACCTCACAAATATGTGGCCAAGCTATAAATTGAAAGCTGAACTTTGCTGGGGTTCTAATCCCTTTCTCGTCTTGGCATAATCTGATGTCTCTTTTCTTATGGCTCACTTTGCAATTTGTTCTTGGCATATTCTTTGTTAGAAAGTGTAAGAGCTGCATTCAGGTCAGAAAAGGTCATACATAACTCCAAGTGTGGTTACGAAGATATCTCTGGTCCAAAAAGAAATCATTAACCTTAACCAGAGCTGCAGAACTTCAGTTGCAAAAGAAACAAAATGCTAAAGCTGCGTGTATGTGTGTGTGTGTGTGTGTGTGTGTGTGTGTGTCTATTGTCTGTCTGTGTCTGCGTGTGCATGCACACTGGGGGGCTGATTCTGCTGTTATTTTTTCCCCAGCTTACTCTAATAGTGCTTTTATCGCACTGCTACTAAATACAAAGATGTTCAGAAGAAACCTGAAAGAACAACAGTTTCATTTTTGTGCAGCTGTGCCACCTTAGGGGGATTTTCACTGTATTCTTTCCACACCTCTCTGGCAGACAAACCACCCATTTCCCCCTCCCAAACCAACTCCCTGACTGGGTTCACTGAGAGGCCAGGCTGCTGCCTCAGAGTGTTAGAGTCTTGCCAGAACATGTGAGCACTCCTTGGAAATATAAAACCCTAGCTGCTGAGCTCAGTCATATAATTCTAAAATCTACACTCCAGCACATACGCCTGTTATTTATTTTTTTAAACCAGGGATATCTGGTGAGGTAAATTAGATAGAGTTCAGTTTTTAGGGGTCACCAGTGAGCACAGGAAACTTTAAATGTGTTGCTAAGTGTTGTACAGCAAACATGTGGAAGCTGTGGGATGCAAACCGTGGTTTGTCTCTTAGTTTTACTGATTTCATTTGCAGTCATTAGTTTGACCTTGTACTATATGATTTCCTTTAGGCTCTTCCCCTTGTAGTCTGTTTAAGCAACATCAGTTTTTTTTGTTTTACTGAACGTTTTGTTACAGAGTAAATTTTCACTCTGTTAACATTTCTGTTTGACTGTCAACAGTTTGCATGTGTTTTAAAAAGACTACATTTTTTCTGCTTTCAGTTCTTGTTGCCTTGTAATATATTGATTAGCTGCTGTTGTCTGGCAAAAAGTTTTAATGAAATGCAGCTGATAACAAACATACACCTTTACACTTTATCAGCCAGCCTTATGCATTTTTTTTTTGGTTTTAATACTTTACTTACATTGCAACACATCTGCCGAGCATATATATCCAATAAAGTCAGCATTTCCAGGGAGATTCCCACTAGAATCTAGATACTTAAAATGTTGAAGAGTTGCATAAAGTAAATTACTTACTGATGGGTAGCTACACTCTCTTAATTTTTGACATTTTTAAGTGTTTCAAATAAAATGTTCTAGAGTGCTAAGCAATTTACAAAAGTCTCGATTGGGTAGTCCGTTCCACAACATTCCTAAATTACAATGACATCTGACAGTGATCCGTGAGCTGTGGAGACAAAAACAGCATTCTAGATACAAATAAAATATTTGTACTATGATATATTGTTCTCTGGATCCAAAGGCAGTCAGGCAATGCATTGATTTAGCACTCATTTTGTCTGTGTCTGCCAAGTTCCATGGTGCTGCACAGTATAATCTATAATTTTAACAGGAAATGAGGATCTGGCCTGTTGCATTAAATATTGTGTTCCACATGGTTTAAGTTAGTTATCTTGGTAGCATTCCCAAATTGGCCATCAGCCCGGTTTTGGTATGGGCTTGAGGTAAATCTAAGGGAACCAAATAATCATTTGGCTACTAATTGGCAAATACATGGTATTTTGTATCTTTTACAAACAGATTTTGGACTGGTTACTAAAAAAAAAAAAACTTCTTAAAATGCTAGAGATCATGAAGTAATAATGCCTTTCTGTTGCTTTTAACAGAGTTAAAAAACAGGAAAACAAATCATCAAAAGCTGCAGTTAAACTAAACTAATTTTCTATTGGAAAAAAGAAAGACACTATAATGCAATATTTTAAGGAGACGTGTACAATATCTAGAAAAATATTTACATGATTTTTCCTTAAGTTATTGTCCGTATCACCTCTAAGTAATCATGGTTTATTTACATGAAAGTAATAAATGTCTCAGAAGACTTATTTTTTTTTCCTGTTGTTCTAATCTTTTTACCATAACTTCATTTCCCTTATAGAAATCTGCTCCATAGGATTTTGGATCACACAAACTAAGGCTCCACCACTTCTATTGAAATACCAGAGTGACAGGAATTATACTGTTTATGCTGATGGTATGACAATGTAATTGGCAGTACAGTAATACAGGACTATGGCAAGGCACAGCATTGTAATGGATGGGGTATGCAAGAAACAATATGGTAATGACTGGCAATGGCAAAGACAAGTATGACAGCAAATGAATTGTGTCAGGGCAGAGTATAGTAAAAGAAAAATACAGCAAGAAACAGCAGGATTATGAGAATGAGGGAGAGAGTGGTAAGAATCAGTATGCTTAAAAGGATATATGCTATATGTTAATATAACATGGTTAACTTATAAAGTCATTTAAAATTTAAAAGAGACACTGTGATCTGTTGGACTAAACTTCAAAACATTTCTTCCAAAAGGTTATAACATTATTTATAACTAGTCAGAAGTTTTTCATAATTGCTGTAAACCATTCCTAACTCTCACAAAGAGGCCAGCAAAACTGTGTGGCATCAAAGATGGTTTCCTCAACATTATGCAGTGAGTGTACTGAAAAGATGTAACACTTAAGACACAGTGTCCTGCCTCTGCAAGGAAGGAACTGATGGATATCTGTATTGTTTAAGCACATTATCTCTTTTTTTCACAATTCATCGTTCTGTCCGTCTGTTGTGCACTTTTGCTTTCCCATTCTGTAGTTTTGTTCCTTACTTGGGCAGTTCCCAAGCGTGGCATGATGCTCTGGGCAGAAGCTCTTGGCACAGAGTGGTCTGGTCCACTTAATATATACCCTTCCCATGAAGAATGATGGGAAAGTTACCCATTCAGGCCTCAGAACAAAAATCTGCACTGATGCCACAGTTAGCCAAGGGACATTTAGATCCTGCTCTGTTTGCAAATCCTAAAAGGTGAGCAATTTGTCCATGCTTGAGACCACACTTTCAAGTAACACTCATAATCAATAACAGTTCAAGAGCTGGTGCTTACTGTTTTTTTTTTTTTTTCTTCAGGCACCATGGCCTTTCCTGTACACACAATCTTGTTGGTACTCTTTCACTGAGAGCTGCTGCAATGCCATGGGCCTGGCCAAACCTTGCCTATTTCCTTGTCTGGCACTCCTAGGTCAACATGTCCGCGCTCTCAGGCCCCTTGAATAACATTTCTCAATCAACACGGAGTCCTCTACTTTGCATACTATGTCTCTTCTATAAATTCTCTATCCCTTACCAGTCTACTGCTAAGTATGCCTCAATCTGAATAGTCCAAAAAAAGGGATATATATAATTTTATTTTGTACTGAATATTATTGCAACTCTGATATTTCCACATTGTCTAGCAATGCTATACTACTGATGTGCTTAATTCTCTATGTTAAATGTATTACTCATTGTACTGAGGAGCTTTTCTCCCCGGGTCTCCAATGAAAACGGGCTCAGTATGGCCCAGTGGACTTTCACAGTCAACAAAGTGGAAATAAGTAAATAAATAACATCTTTATAGAACTCCATTCTGACCACACCCAAAAAAGCCTTTTTAATTACAGCACTACTAAAAAGTATTCAATTAAGTCATCCCAGTTCTTATATCAATCACTGCTACATACTCAGCAGCAATGATGTCCACATCCCATAGGAGGGCCCACAACACCACCTTCCACATTTAAACCCATTTTTACTACTACAGCTGTGGCTAGTATATAAAACACAAATGTCTGCCCAAGAGTTAGGGACAAATCCTAAAATAATGGGGGAAAAAGCATTAAAATCAGGGATATTTTTAAATGTTTCTGTAATTCACTTAAAACATTTTGTATCAGCATATATTTTCTGAGCACTGAGTATAAAACAATAATGTCTATTATTGAATTAATTTAATCCTCAGTGATTTAGTATGAAATCAAAAATTTTGCAGGAGACAGCAAAACTATGAAGCAAAATAGACAATGAAGAAGCATGGCTGAATTACTCTGTCTGTCTCTGCCTTTCCCTCTCTCTTGCTGCATGTGCATGTGTGTTTATGTATATGTAGGCCATGAAAGCTGTACTTTTTCCAATTAAAACTGTCATACTTTGACTATTTACCATTCTTTAACTACTTTTATATCCTGTGAGCCACTTCCTGCTACATTAACCATAGACTACCAAAATTAAGGTAAACCCATATCTCTATATCTATATCCCCTTCATCTCAAGTAGTAGCATATATCATAAACCTGGCCACTAACCCACAAAGCACACCCTCAACTGTGCCTTATTATAAAGAATGTTCCTCAGTTTAAGTTTTAAAGATTCCATGTTCCACTCAGTTTCATATTGAAACAATCTGTCCCACATTCATTGTTAAGATTTATTAACAAATATCCATTGTCAATAATACTGAATAATATAAATTCATTAAATTAACCTTTTATAAGTATAAAGTAAGACAGTTTAACCATGTTATCTGCCTCATATTTGAAATTACTACTAAGTACTCCACACTTTGCCCATTTATTCCACATTATGAAAGCAAAGTGGTCCACATTTAAAGATGATTGGTTGAGAACTATAGATTCGTAAGTACCTATTAGGATATTGATCTGTGAGATATTAAGAAGCCTAGCCCAGCATACCCATGGTAATTATTACCACTTATATTTTGGTACTTGCATATTTCACTTATCCCTGAGGGCAATCGGCACTAAAGCAGGGTTGAACTTGCTGTTAACATCCATTCATCCGAGTTATGATTGAATAGAAGAACAGAAGTAGTCTGCTGTATCTGGAGGGGAAGCCAGTTCCACTGAAGTAGTTTTCTCTGTGTGCATACCTATCCCTCCAGCATGTTCTGTTAATCTTGCAAAAGAGATTAAAGTCCCTTGAGCAGGTGTTTCTGATGTCATTGTAATAAGTCTTTCAAGACAGGGTCTGATGAGGGTGTATGTGCAAGCCAGAGGTTACATTTGAGTACCTGGTTTGACATACAGAAGAGAGACAAGTCTCTGAGATTATCTGGATAGCTTTTATGATTTAGGCTCTTGATTTTTTTAGTGAGGGAATGTGGTTATTCCAACAGTGGCAAGTATTTGGCAAAAAACATTACACTCAATGTTCGGAGTAATGAGTGGCTGAGTACAGAGGAAAAATTATGTCCCTGGATCAGGATACCACACCCATCAATACAAAGTGTGCGATGAAAAATGACTTCCTTAAAATAGTAGATACATTGTGATCAAAAGACAGTTCATTATCTGCATAGTTACTCAGATCTTTAACTATGGGATCAGTTTTCAGGGGGTGTTGTCAGTATGATAGTTACAAAGGGAATCGATACCATTATACATTTAGTGGCATTTAGATGAAGTCCATGTTTTTGCACCAGTTATGGGACAAGCCCTCTTGTAGGATCATTGTGTCCTACATGGAGGGAGTTTATGATGCATCAAGTTTGCAGTCATCTAATGACAAAATCTTATTCTTACTTTTACTGGATAACTGCAGGTGCACATACCATGGCACAAAACTAGATGACATCAGTGCTTATAGTATACTAGCAAACATCCATTACTGCAGCAGCCAGCTGCTGCTCCTATTTTATGGCTCTGATAGCTTGGCTAAGATTTGACTTCCACTACAGAGAAATTTTACTATTGTGAAAGCATATTTCTGCAGAGTAAGGCAAAACAGCCCTGAGAGGATTTGGTGGTATAGTTATTCACAAAAACTCAGTAAGGTGTACTCTCCTGCTGATTCAGCTCCTGCACCCAGCACATAGGGAATCTGTTCACTTCTAAGTATGTACTAATGAATAATTAACACAAACTGTCTTTGTGCTATTCTCTACTTCCCAGGGATACTGTGGATGACTTGCCACAGTAGCTAATATCTAACATTAAAAATTAACTTGTATTCCTGGGAGATTCAGCATTGATTAGACACTGTCCTCAGAGTTGTTTTCACATCTCATGACACAGCCTTTTAGACTGTCTTGGCCAATTGTGCTGCTTATCAAAAGTGACAATGGTTCTGGCAGAGAAGAACAACCCGCTGCATTCTCACACTTGCATCTAACAAAACTACTCATGATGATCACATTATGGCTGACACTATCAGTTACCATCTGCCCGTTTGCCATTTGGCATCACAGCAAGGTCCGTGAAGCACATAGTTCCTCCTATAAAAATAGTTAAGGAGAAAAAATGTCATTTGTTTGTCTTCCTATTGAAATGTCAGTGCTTAAAATGCTGAGTGCAAAAAACTCAAAAAAAGATCGAAAACCCAGGAAAAGAGCAAATCTTGAATATCGCTCTTCTCCTTTAAACTTCTTTTTTTTGCAGGGAGAAGCCCCCCTGCAAGATCAAAATACCTTGCAGAAAATGGAATAGTCCAAGAAATGGCCATCTCGGACATTGGCCCAAACAATCTTCCCATTACAGGACTTTCTCTATGATGATAAACTGCAAACAAGATTAATTTTCTATTCAATAAAAAAATAACCAAAATAGTCCAAAGCAGTTCTTGTCTGGGATGTCGGATCTATTAAACTTTGTTGGATCAAACAGATAAGTCATTTTCACTCCTGAGTTCTGCCGAAATAGCTCTATAGTTTACTGTCACTATATGGTTTGCTGTCTAGTTTAATACTATTATCCCTAACGGCACATTCTTTATTTCCATCACAGCTATTAAATGCAACACCCCATCCTGTAATTCATTTTCAGTCTTCAAACTGTACAAGTCAATCAAACAAAAAAAAAAAAAAAGAAAACTTTTGTTGAAGTATACTCTGGATTTACTGAATGATGTGTTCTTGTTACCATGGTTTTTAATCATGGCTACTTCATAGTTCTCCTTATCCTTCATCATAATTTTTCTCGTATACCACTGACTTGAAAACATGTTCTCAAGTTCTGGAAATCAGTGGTAAAGTCTGCTTTTATATACCGGTAATCCATCATTTGCAGATAGTAGATATCAGATTGCAGTCTGTCTGAGTCCTGTTTCAGAAGTAATAGAAAAATGTACATGCCCAGGATTATACTAATCACAATGCATTGTCCAGTGCCCAATACAACCTACATTCTGGCCATGGAGCTCACATAACCTTCCTTGGCATCTCTGAAATTATATGCATATATGCCCACTCCTTTTAAGCAAACTATCTGCTTGTTGGACTATCTCTGCAAAACATGCAACAGTTTAACTGTTACCATGAAGCTAATCTCTGGCTATGAGAGAGGCAAAATACCACCTCCCTCCTCTGCCAGTCCCCTCCATCTTCATATTCCTAAAGATTGTGTGTGTAGTTTAGTTCTATTTTCCATTGTGATAAATGATACATCGAAACAGTCATAGGGCAACCTTCCACACTGAAAACTCAGCACTGCTATCTTCCACTTTTGCTGTGTCAGCTGTGCATATAAACTGATTTAAGTCTTTTCAAGTCTGGCTGTCTGACTTGGATCTGGGCCAAAATATGCTAAATGCAAAATGCATGCTATCTTGGTATATATACCTATTTTTTTCTAAAACTCCTCCTGAATTGCTTACTACTCCCAGGTTATCTGCAAAGCTTCTTGTGTTAGTCCTGGGTAAAAATGCTCAATTTTCACATTAACATCATATCTGTCATTGTAAAAAAAACTAATCAAAGTCTTACAATGATATACAGGGCCAGGATCTTTATGAACAATTATACGAAGATACTACAGTTTGTGCTTTCCTATTACCAGCTCCTGTATGCTTCCCCATACTGACTTCTCACAATCTCTCCATCTAACGTTTGGGCTAGTCTTTTACAAGACTACACAGATATAGCGACTGCTGCCTTTTGTCGCTTTCATCACTTAAAATCTTGAAGCTTATTTTATGATGCAAGAATTACCTGATTAATTGAAACTCACCCAACTCACAATAGGTCTCAGGATATTGCACTTCAGTAACTGAGTCAAAGAATCTTCGAAACTGACCTAGTATAACCAGCCCTTCAAAGCTACTTTACAATACCTCATTCATACAGCTTAAACTGTCTTAACAGTCGACAGTGATATTCAGCCTGCAGAACTACTAATGATAAATGGTTGTTTAAATCCCTTAAGGCCTCTTACCTCATTAACAATTGGATATGCAAATGTTGCATTATCTGGGTGTTTCATTCCCTTACTGTGTCACCTGCATACAGTTCTTGCTATATATCCCTCCTTTTGTACAATTATTAGTCGCATCAATCGAACTCTCTATAATGAATATTTTTTTACTTCCTTGAGAGAGGAAAAAACAAATTGTTAGCAATATCACTGGAGTGAATAAGTGAAAGACCAATGGATCCTTCGTCAACTGAGGTAGCTGAAACTGAAGAAACTTTATTAGTTTCAGCCTCAGATGCAGAAACGCCATCTCTTTGATGATGAGAGGACCTATTGCTGATGTCATCCTGAATCTAATTGGTCCATTCTGCACTTGGGGGTAGTTCCACATTTCTTTTTGGTACTAGCCAAACCATCTTTTGTTAACCCTTTGATTATAAAAGCTCTTTGATTCGAATACGTCAACAAATCTCTGTTCAGCTTATTCTTTTTTCATAGAATGACTGCCTCCACATGTTTTTCTACCTTGTTGAAAATGTTAAAGTATAATGTCTTGACCAATGTAAACAAAAGATGTTTTTTAATATCAATGTCAAGCTTGTTGATACGTTCTCTTAATCTGCCCATCTGCTCACTGTAAAAGGACCTTGATGACATCTAAACCAGCCCGATTGGAAATGGCACTGATTTCTGTATATATTTTATCATCATACATAGTCCCATTGGGAAATGTATAAACCCTTAAACCCAGTGGTAGAATATTATGCTCCAAACAGCTAGATAAATAATTTTCAATCTCCAGTGATATAAACTTCAGAATACTCTTTTTGAGTTGAAATGCTAGCATACGTCAGTCTATTAACCAGTGCCGGCTGGTGACTTCAAATTAAAGGGGGACTGCAGGAGACGGCTGAATAGGTTGGACCAATGGGAAGGGATGTGGCCAACTAGAAAGGGGTGGGGCTATGCTGAAAACCACAATAACTGGAACTTTAATTAAATACGCTACCCTGAGTGCCAAACAGTCATTACGAGAGTCCAATCAAGACAAAGTGTAGAAGAAAAAAATATTTCAATGCATTGGCTACATGACAACTTACTTAATATCTCGACAGAAACACAAGTTGTGAGGCATGAAAAAATAAATTACTTTTTAAATACATTACTGGAATGCCAGTCAAAATCAAGTATATAAAAAAAAAAAAACAAGCAGCACTCAACTCAAACCATTTCTCCTTGCACTGCAGTTCTAATTATAATTTATATTCAGCTTTATAAAATTACCAAGTAACATGCTGAAAGTAGCAATCTCTGTGATACTCCCACTTGTAAAAATGTTTCTTATGCAAAAAAGACCTGTTGCCTGACAACAACTATCTACTTGTTTCATGGGGAAGACATGATCAAAGTAAAAAATGAACAGCAAACAAGAAACAAGCTCAAGATAAATTGCTTAAAGGATTCCTGCACAAGTTATGGACCACACATGATAGATTGGCATTCTGTTTAGTTTGTGGGTAAAGCTTGCAAAGATGACTGCAAGTCTGTGACAAAAGATGACTGCAAGTCTCCAACAAATGTAATGAGCTTCTGAAAATACTGTAATCCTGTCCTTTATTACAAATACTGTCATATGCATTTCAATACCCAAGGCTTACACATTATCTAGTTATGTAAATATTCTCTGCATGGCAACAACAAAAAGGCTTCCAATGCTGGTAATTCTTTAACAGTATGCTTATTAAAGCTTAGTTGCATCTTACAATCTCCGACAAGCTTACCTGATGGCCATTAAAGCATTGCTACTTAAACACAGAGCAAAAGGGCACTGCGACAACATGCATTTTCTGAATAATAAGAAGCACAAATAAACAGTATAAAAATATGACAGAAAACCAGAACATTCTACAAAATCAAGGACAGATGAAAAGCCACGGTCATGCTTGTGGTCTACCTTGGATGGGGGAATACTCTGCACACTTACGCTGCATAAATGCTCATTGCCTTCCTTGGACACATCCAGAGCTACTACAATGGGGAGTGGGGTGCAACAAGTATGTCACAATTTGAAATGTCTCTGGCTGATGGTGATGGCTCTGACACTCATACCTCTCAACTTCAGAGCAAGAAATTTGGACAAAGCCATACACAGAACTAGAAGTGGGACACAGGCCCAAAAATAAGGACAGTTTTTAAATATTGCTCTTATAAACTTAGAAAGATAATAGAACAGTAGTAGGTCTTGCATTAGTATGAATTTTCTGAAGGGTATGAAATCTGAAACTCAAATGTCTGCCATTATTTTCTAACTTCAGTCTTTAATGATTTGCCACTAATTTGCAAGAAAACCACAATTTTCCGAAAAACAGACCAAAAATGTGATGCAAAAATATAAAATTGCCACACAATACAGCTGGGAACCTGTCAATGAAGGGACACATTTTTAATATTAGCACTGTTAACTTGAGCAGCTAACAAAATAAGAGCATCTAGATGCATTTCCGAAATAAAAGTAATCTATAACTCTGATCATTACAGTTATATATAATTGTAAACCCTCCATGGTTTCTTCCAAAGTTGCGATTTTAAGGAGGGATTATTGGGGGAGAGCAACATTTTGAGCCAAAATGCGGGACAGTTGAGAGGTTTGGATATTCCTAATTATATAAAGCAATTTGCACGTACCTCTCATCCTCTTAATGCAGGAAATCTGGACAAGGACAAATATATTGGGGGACATACAAACACTACTAAAAATTGCTCTTGTATAAACTTAAGCCAGCTGATAGAATAACGGTCTTGCTTTAGCATGCATTTTTCTAAAGGTTATGACGTCTGAAACTCAATGACTTCATTCCTAAATGATTTGCCAGAAAACCACACATTTTATAAGGAACAAACCAAAAATAAGAAGCAAATATCTATTCATTCTGCAAAAATCTGGACAGTTGAGAGGTATAGTTCAGAGGGGCTGTCTGAGTTTGCTGCCCTTCCCCCCTCACAAAATCATGGTCGAATGGAGCCTCCCCCTGCAGCCATTCCAATGTCCCATTCCTTGGTTATTTCCCCCCATTTACCATAAACACTGTAATGTGCGTACTGCTTTACTTCTGCGATGAATTGGATTTCATTTGAAAGTTTTATTTTGCATTTTACAGCACAAACCCTAATAGATATCTGCTAAACAAAGCAATGCAGTCTCACAATGAAAATAGACTTAGCATTAAAAATTCTCTGCCCTTGAAACTCACATGCATTGAAACAGCATTGAAACCCACATTCATAGAAAATACATTTTGCCAGTGTCAGATAAAGATTAACTTTCGGCTGTTTTCAAATCATAGGCCCCCTTGAACACGAAGCATACATATGCTCTTTGATACACCTTCCTGACTGTATTACATTATATTCCTTGTACAATACAGTACCGTTGTTAGTGGGCATTTTGAATTTATTGTTTTGAACATTTTTCCAGTAAACAATGAAACAAAATGCATGTACCAATGACAAAACAGCCCAATTTAGAACATTTCCATCATAAAAGTCTAATCAACCTTCTATAGTCCACAAGTATCAGTACATATGCACAATCTCTGAAGAAGTAAAAGTCATCTAAATAATTTCACATTAAAGAAATCTGTAACTAATGAAGAGGTTGCTGCTGGCAAACAACTTTATATGTCATTGTTTCATCTACAAATAAAGTGCCTGTTGCTCTTGAGTAATACATTGCCTGTGTTGCATTAAAAAAATGATAAGCTATTAATATCGCAATAGGGAATGGATGGCAAACTGATAGGTTCATAGTTACTAGGTATCTTTGCCAAAAAGGACTGCAGCATCCACCCCCTTTACAACACAGTACAGTATCAGCAATGCATCTACCTACTGTGGGAGTTGAACCCACAGCCTTCTGCATCAAAAGCAAGTACACTGCCTGTTGTGCTATTAACATTGCAAGCAGACTCAGCATAAGCAGGACTAAACTTTTGCTCCCCTGCAGCTCTTAGCTCCTTGTAAAATCTGCTCGACACTCAGCAGTATCTCTGAACTTTGCAGCACAAGAAATCTGGAAAAAGCCGAAATTTATTGAGGGGAGGACAAAAGCCCAAAAACCAGGGACACATTTTAAACATTGCTTGTATAATGCTGGAAAGTTGCTGGAATAAAATGCTGTGTTACCACCATATATTTCACTTCCAGGACTTGAACCCAGGGGACCCTGTGCAAAACAGTCAGAGAAACATACCACTATGCCAAATCAGCTGTTTTGTGAAAGAGAGAAAGACTGAAACTTAAAGGGCTACCATTTAGTGAATTCAGTTCTCACCATAGCTGTCAACCTCTTAGCACAAAACACCTGAACAAAGCTAATAATGGGGGAAAACAGCCCCCGAACATATTCAGTGAATTCAGTTCTCACAATAGCTCTCAACCTCTTAGCAAAAAACACGTGGACAAAGCCAGTAATTGGGGAATACAGCCCCCAAACATTCAGTGAATTCAGTTCTCACCATAGCTCTCAACCTTAGCACAAAATACCTGGACAAAGCCAATAATGGGGGAATGCAGTCCCAAAAATGGGGACAAATTTCAAATATCCATGTTATAAACTTAGAAACTTGCTAGAATAAAAGGTTTTGTGTTACCATGTACTTTCTGAAGAATATGAAGTCTGAAATTCAAATGCCTGTTATTTTAAACATTTGTTAACCAGGAAACTAGTCTGACTTGGAACAAAAGCCAATTTTCAGCAGAGCAGGGAGAAACACTCCAGACACATCTTTGTAAGATGGGAGGACATGCAGACTCCACACAGAAGGCACCCCTGCCAAGAATCAAACCAGAGAACCTGTAGCTGTCAGGCAACAATGCTACCAGTGCACCACTGCACTACAGACTTTGCAAGGAAAAATGAAGATACAGAAACCACAGATTTTATGAGGAACAGAACAAATATGAGGCAAAAATCTGCAATTTTTTTTACAAATGGTGGTGGGTAGGGAATTCAGGCCCTTGCCACCTGCACCCAAGGTACAGGGTTCAAGCCTGAGTATTCTGTGCTCACCACCATGTGTTCTCTCTAGCCACCAGTATATAGCAATTGGGGCATTTTACACACATACACACACACACACACACACACACACACACACACACACACCTCGGCAGCAGCTAAATAACTGCTGATATACACACTCTTCGGCAGCAGCTAAATAACCGCTGATATACACACTCTTCGGCAGCTACATAATGAGTGATACACATACTTCTCAGCAGCAGCTAAATAATGGCTAAACCCTCTGTACCTGCAAGGCTAACGGCTGACACACACTCCTCAGCAGCAGCTAAATCCTCTGTACGAGGCTAATGGCTTGTTCCTCGGCAGCAGCTGAATCCTCTGTACCTCACACACCCTTAGTATCTGAAGCCATGCAAGGCTCTGGTTCCTTGGCAGCAGCTAAATCTTGAAGCTGAAGCCGTGCAAGGCTAACGGCTGGTTTCCTCCTCAGCATCAGCTGGTTTCCATTCTCCTGGCACATGAGAGTAGGTTGGAGGCTCCAGCCTGCTGGTGATGCAGTCTGGTGTTCTTCCGTTCTGTGTGGTTGTCACTGCACAGACTTCTGGGGCTGCAGGGCGAAGATGCCTTTTTCCTCTATCTAGACTGCCTAACACAGCAGTCTGGAGTTATATGAGTACCAGAAACTCCATGCACGCATGCGTGGAGTTCCGGAATTCGCAGTTTTTTTTTTTTTAATCTTCTTTTCTTCCTACTTTCTACAGGTGGGGATGACTGCAGTCCTGCAATCCTATAGCATGAGCCGCCCCTGCTGTTAACACAGAGCTGACCTTGGATTTAACATGGTCAACACTATAATGGAAGTCAGTAAAAGGATTAACATTATTACCTTTAAGCAAGTCTGAAACCAACCAATGAGAGCTATTAACACCACACTCCTCAATGTTGGTGCCCTCATCAGATGAAAAATCATTTAGAATGATATCACCTTTGTCTCAGTTGCATACTTACTTTCCTATTAACATCATTAGCTTTCCCACAACTTGTTCTAATGTTTGGGTCAAAGGTCTTAACTCATCAGGAAATGAGTACTCACTCAAATTAAGGTTTGAATCACCACTGCCAGCCATGTAAGACTGCGCAAAACAGTGAACTAATCCAAATGAAAAAACAGCTGTACAAAGTCGGTCTTCTCAATATAAAACCAGCACAAACTAACACAATGACTGAGAACCAGGCAAATACACTTAGCAAAGACAAAGCCCACAACCACAATGAACAGCTAGAATGAAGACACACATGATTTTAGCGCTTTCATTTTTTACTTACAGAACTTCTTCACATACAATATTTTTTTACTAACTTCACTTGCTAATAATTTGTATCAATGTTTGGTTTAGAAAATATACTTCAGGTGTAAGAGTGTACTTCAATTTCTTATGTTGCTATGTTTAGGACCAAGCTACGTAGACTGGTTGAATTATATCTTCTGCAGTATTTAACTGTGTTATATCTACTGTCTCCTCAGGAATCCACAGAAAATGGGAACTCCTGGATGGACATTCCTGATTAACAAATGTAAATAAGTTTCTACATAGTCAAACAGAAGACTAACTTCCTCTAACATATGGGAACTTGACTCCAAGAAAAGATTCAAACATTCCCTTAACTGGTTTTACCTATATGGGGTTACATGACCCAACTAAACATTTACAAGCTGTGTCATATTTTTTCCATTGTCTGTACCTCAGATGTATCACACTTTTACTGAGGTCTCCATCCTATCTCCTAGCAATTCTTTCCAGTCCCTCTGTCTCTCTCTACCAGATCCTCTCTATTATTCTGGTCATTTTTCTATAGTCCCTCACTTTCTGTCTCAGAACTCTCACCATTTCTGGTTAAAAGAATTCTTTACAAGTCCTAATTCTTACTGCCCCAACCCTCCCGTGCCTCAGACTGACTTTTCTTACATCATTCCTGCATTTATTACTCATTCTACATAATATAATGGGCTACAACAAAAAATTGCAAAATAGTTTTACTAAATTCTTCCACTGGACCGCCGACAAGAAACCAACAATCCATCCTCAACATCTTTTTCTCATTTTTACAAAAGGATTCTGGGTGTCAACTCATCTTTGACAATCATCTAGGGCCAGTGTTCATATAGCCAGGTAGCTAGCCCAACAAACCAACAATCAACCCACAAAAATTAGGGATCATAATCTTTGCCCCTGCAGAAGTTGTCCAGTCTACCTCCAATTCAAATAAAAAATAAAACTTGTCACTACATGTAATAATAAAAATACAAAAACAATAAAAACTCCATGCCACCTTCAAAATGCCCTTAAATATTTTAATAGTATATCACTAAGCACTTTTGTTCCCAAAAATAAAATGAAACTTCATCAAAATAATTACATCGCATCCTGTTATATAGGGAATACAGATTGGTGAGAATTTGTCCACACACTTTTTGATGACCCAACTTAAAAATCTAATAATTTGATAACACATATACAAACAATTCATCTTAATGTCAACACTAAAAATATATAAATGAATATACAAATAAAAGATCCAGCTGAGGTACAGACAACTAAAATATCCACAGAATAATATAGTTACAAATATGGTTCAACAGAGATACAAAGGCCACAAGCTATATCAGACTTTATGTTTTTGCTAATACACAGAGAAGATGGACAATAAAGTGCTTACCCAGTTAAATCTCTGACAACACAGCCCACCTTCTCTCTGCATTTGCTCACCAGGCAATAGTTGGGAATGTTCTTATCTGCAGACATGCCATACATTGCATTGCACTTGTGCTCAAACACACACTTATTGCATGACAGAAAATATTTGTAGATTTGTACCTCTCGATGTACCCTACACACAACACAAACTGCCATTAATACCAAATTAGTTGACTAATATTCTTCTGGCTTGCTGTGATGTATCAAATCTCATGCAGCAACCTGTTGCAGTATTCCTAAGTGGTATCAGTTACTGTCATACATATACAATTTGGCTTCTCCACTGATGTGCATGCATTGCATATTTGCATTAGACTCTCAGTTAACTGGTACCCATGGGGATTGGTAGATGCTGGATGACTGTAGTTTCTGGTTGCTTGAGAGTTGCTATTAAAAATAGGCCTGACTAATACTGTACCCTATTTGTTTAGTTTGACTTGTTCTAAGGTTGGGGAGAGAGGGAATTTATTCCTGTCTTCCTTTTTAAAACTCTAAAAACGTAAGGTATGTTTCTGCGGGGGGGAAATAGAAAGAGCAACAGATGAAAATTGTACTGTGTTTCTTCAATATTTTTTTTTGCCTGTTGCTTGAGTTCTGGTTAACTGAAAATTTACTGTGGAATACTGCAGTTAATATTCATATATGTGCTGTTCACTGCATATACCAGTGCTTTGAACTTGTATGTTGTTCTTTGCAACAATATGTATACTTTATTATAGTTCTTCTTTTGATTTACATTAAAAACAATAAATGAACATCAGAATACAATTTACAGTTTTTAAATATTTTGTACTTTTAAATATTTCGTACATGAATTTCTTAAACTGTTGTATAATTGCTGCTAACATCTGTGCTTGTTTTCTTCACTGTTGTATATATTTCGTCTTATGTATTAGTCTCTGTGTTTGTGGGAGTTATGCTTATGCTGTTGATTTTTTATATTAAATCTTGAATACCTTCAGCTTTCCTCCCCATGCCTCTACTGCAGATGGGAATTGCCTAGTTGGATCAATCAAACAGCAAAGAAAATATATAAAGTTAAGCAGTCATGTAAGCAAACATGTTAGGGAGCATGTATTAAAAATAACATGTAATGTTAATGTGTTTTTATTTGTGCTTCCACGCACAAGTTTGCTACTAACTGCAACTCAATATAGTCCTGAAATTGCTAGAAACTAATCAAGAGGGCTACCATTGGTATATAAAAGCATATGCAAGGCCATGGATTCAACCAAACTAATACAGATTTTGTGTCAAGGAAGTAGGACCTAACAGCTAGTAGCCAACAAAATCCTGTTTGGGGCTAAATGGCTGAGAGTTGAACAGAAAGGTGTCTCAAACTGAGATGTTCTGTACAATTTTACCTCCCTTGTATCTGGTACATTCTTACATTCCTGAACGTATCCTGTGATAATGCAAAAATCAGCATCACTAAAAACAACATACAAATGTGGAGCTGAAACCTTGGTACTACTGTGAAGCCCTGCAAAGTTAGGCAATACCTATCCTGGAAAATGTGATGTTAAGTTGTCTGTCTCGCCTTTGTTCTTGCTGGTTGGGATCGGACCCAATCCTTGGCTCCGACTTGGCCATCTTCTATATCTCGAGAGCTGTTTACTGGCTCGAGGCTACCCCTTATCCCATGATGCCTAGCGCTAGCTACCCAGATCTCGTTTACCGCTTCAGCTGCGAGGTGTTGTTTTTCTGGCTCAGGCTCGTATAAAGTTTCTTTTTTTACTGGTTAGCTATTGTTGTATTTTTTGTTGCAGGATGTCCAAAGAATCCAAGGTGTCTGGGTTCAAGAAGTGTGACTCATGCTGTCAGAAAATGTCTCTGACAGATAGGCACAATTCTTGCGTCTATTGTTTAGGTGCTGTGCAGCTGCAGGACTCTTGTTCTAGCTGCCAGAGGGGGAAGCATTTAGTCCAAGAGTTCTGCAGGAGCGTAAGAATAAGCTTATTCTTAGGGGCCTTTTAAAGCCCCAGGATTCACCAGCCAAGACTCAGCCTGTGAAATCCCCTAAATCTACCAAATCATCAGCTCCAAGTTCGGAGCCATCTTTGCTTCAGACTCTACCAGCTACTTCGGTTCCAGCTGGAACCAATAAGATTATCTCACCGTCGGCTCCATCAGAAACTTCAGAGCCTTCGCAGAGCCACAAGAGGCTGTCCCCTTCTCTGGAATTGATACATTCAGCTCCTCAGTCTCCCCTGCTGCAAAGCGAGCACAGTCACAGATCTTCTCACTCCTCTCAATCCTCTAGGCTCTCAGATCACGACATGGAGAGAGTGGTCAGTAGGTTGCTAAAGTCGCAGGCACTTGCCAAGATGTTGTCCAGCCCTCCTCAACAGGTGTTGGCTCCAATATTTCTATCGATGTTCCTCCTCTGACTCCAATGAGCTCGGAGCCGGAGTTCATTGGGGTTGGAGTAGTGGAGCCATCGGCTCCAATAACTTTATCTCCTTTGGTTCCGTCGTCGGCTCCAATTCCCTCGATAGTGCCGTCCGTCGAGGGATCTGGGTGCCAGGGCTCCCTCGTTGGCTCTGAGGGGGTGAGTGGCATTGGACCCTTGTCCGACCCCGTCTTCCCTTTCGGAGCTTTGGCGCAGGTGAGCTTGGTCCTACATCGGCCTCGGAGCCATCTCCCTCAGTGCAGAGAAGGATTCCGATTTCCTTGGAACCGGAGCCTTCTCTGTATCATGGCAGGGACACCTTCGATGTCATGAGGAGTGTGCTGGCCACTGAGTCAGCTCCACTATTGGGTCCATCCCGTGTAGTGCCTGTACCAACCTCTGCTCCTACTCCAGACCCCAAGTGTGGGGAACTGACGCTCCAGGGCACCCCATTGGGTGTTTCCTCCTCTTCTGAGGCCTCCCCTGAACATTCAGAGGAGACCCCTCGTAAGAAGACATGCAAGAGGAAGCACATTGACACCTCTGAGTCTGTCAGCCCCAGATACAGTGGAACCAACTCCGAGGAGACCTGGCAAGTCCATCACAGCACCCCATGATAAGCAGTTCCTTACCAAAGGTGTTCCTGTTGATGCCATGGTGGTAGCAGCAGCCACCAAAAAAGAGTTAATGGAAACCTCTTCATCTGTCCATCCTCCTAACAAGGAGTCTAGTACCATGGACAGATATGGGAAGTGAATGTTTGCTTCAGCGACCTTTTCTTTGAGGTCACTAAACTACTTATGCCATTTTACCTGGCTTCAGAGGGATCTCCTTAAAGAGCTCGGAGATACCCTTCAAGATCCATCAGCTGAGGGGGCTCAAGCTAAAGTGGCTTCTCAGCTGGCGACCCTTAATTCTGTAGTCAACTCCTCCATGAGGCTCATTTCTTATGCAGCCAATGGTGTGAGTAGAGCCGCAGGTACGGGCGTGGCCCTTAGGAGACATGCATGAATGCAGCTGTGTAACTTTGCAGAACCCTTTAGAGTGTCATTCACCAACACCCCCTTTGATGGTTCCTTTCTTTTTGGACCACAGGTGAAAGACACTTTGACTAGGTGTGAGCAAGAAGGCAAGACTCTCTCTGCTGTGGGAGTCCATTTTTCCACTCCTTCCAGACCATACCTCAAGGGTCAGAAGAGTGGTAAAATGTGGTTCCAAAAATCCCAGGGAGCCTCGCCTGACACACGTAGCGATTTATCCTCCAGGGGCAGAGGGGGAAATAACAACAATATATGTCGCCCTCATGCCAGAGGGGGTCCGCAGAACCAGGGCAACAGAGAATCCTTCTCTGAGAAGCCCTTTCAGCATCTCTGAAGGGTTGCCTGGCTGCCCACCTCTAGAGGCAGTCGGGGGAAGACTTTCACTGTACCCAAAAGCCTGGCAAAATTTAACACAAGACAAATGGGTATGGTCAGTTATATCCGGAGGTTACAAAATTCCCTTCTCTCAACCTCCCTTACCGTCGAGCAAATCCCTTCCAGATGTTCCACCCAATCTGAGGGACCAAGCAGTCATAGAAGTTTCAAGACTGCTAGAAAAAAAGAGTCATCCAGGAAGCCTGGCAGACCAACATGGATCCGGAACTTACTCAAGGTTCATTTTGGTACCAAAAAAGACAGGGGACTGGAGACCAATTCTGGATCTCAGCAAACTAAACAACTCTGTTCAAAGAACAAAGTTTTGGATGGTCATGCTACAGTCCATTCTACCCTTTCTGGGTCAGGACAATTGGATGTGCTCCATAGATCTTCAAGATGTGTACTAACACATCAAAATGGACAGGCGCTCCAGGAGATTCCTTCGCTTCTGGCTGGGAGCCAGTCATTACCAGTTCAGAGCTCTGCCCTTTGGTCTCACCACAGCCCCCAGGGTATTCATCAAATGTATGGCAGTGGTCACAGCTCACCTGAGATGTCGAGGATTCCAGGTGTTTCCATATCTAGACGACTGGCTCCTCACTGCTACTACCAGGCATCAACTTCTGCAAGCCAGGGACTACACTATCACAATCTGCTCCCAGCTAGGCATTACAATAAACTTCAAAAAATCTGCCTTGTTGCCCTGTCAATCCATCACTTATATAGGAGCAGACTTAGACACAAAGAACATGTCCGCAAGGATCCCGCCAGAAAGGGTGTCTACAATTCGCCAGCAAGTACAAATTCTGATGCAGCGCAAAAGGATCCAAGTCAGGTTCATCCTTCAAACTCTGGGTTCCATGGCAGCAGCAATTCTTCTAATCCCACTAGCCCGCTTTCACATGAGGATCCTTCAGTGGCTTCTGTTCACACAGTGGTCTTTCCAACAGCTGCCCATGTCTCACATGATCATGATTACAGAAGCATGCAAAAGGCACTTTTCCTGGTGGTTGGTCTCCCCACTAATGACTCAGGGCAGACCCTTCATTCAGCCCCCTCTGGTTGCCACGGTGACCACAGACGTCTCCCTGATAGGGTATGTGGGGGGGGGGGCATTATCAGGGCAGGACAGTTCAAGGCACTTGGCAGCCTCATGAGTATCACCTGCATATAAACGTCCTAGAAATGAGAGCCGTGCTTCTAGCATTGCAAGCTCTTCAAGACTCTCTCCCTTCTGGGACCATTGCAATTCAAACGGACAACATGTCAGTCGTCTGGTACATCAACAAGCAGGGTGGAACCAAGTCCTACCCCCCTATGTCGAGAAGCACTCAGACTCTGGCAATGGTTGATTTTTTCCCAACGATTTCTGATTGCGACGCACATCCCTGGGAGGTCCACCGTCATAGCGGACAGGCTCAGCAGAGCTATTCTCATGCCTCATGAGTGGTCACTGAATCAGGTAGTTGTGGATCTGATCTTCCACAAATGGGGACAGCCTTGCTGTGATCTTTTTGCCACCCCCTTCAACAGCAAATGCAGCAACTACTTCTCCCTTTTTCTGCTTCCAGGTCACACACCCAGAGATGCTCTAGTCCACGATTGGCCTCAGGGACTTCTTTATGCCTTCCCTCTGTTTCCCCTGATACCAAAACTCATACAGAAAGCAATATCATTGGGTTGCAAAATGATCCTCATTGCCCCCTACTGGCCTCGACAGATATGGTTTCCATTCCTGCACCATTACCTTCTCGATCAGCCCTGGACTCTGGATCCGATTCCAGACCTACTGATTCATCAATCAGGCGGGCTGCATCAGTCCCTCCAAACACTCCAGCTCACAGCTTGGTTGCTCCACTTCCAACCTTAGCCAGGCTTCCCAGCATTTCCCTGGCCATGCGTGAGATTATTATCTCCTCTCACAAGTCCACAACTAGAAAGACTTATGCTAGCAAATGGAAACGATTTTCTTGTTGGGCAGGGGCTAGGAACGTAGATCCTTTTTCAGCCCCAGTCCACGAAATTTTGGATTTCCTAGCACTACTTTTTCATTCTGGGTCTGCTTCTACATTCAGGGTTCAATTGGCGGCCATTTCTAACTTTCATGTTGGGTTGTCTAATTCAAACATTATGTCTCATAAGCTCTGTAAAGCTTTTTTAAGAGGGACTACTCTCCTTACCTCCAGTGAGAGATCCCCCTCATCCTTGGGACCATAATTTGGTACTAACCTCCTTAATTATGCCCCCCTTTGAACCTGCAGCATCCTGCTTCATTAAGTTTCTATCTTGGAAAACACTTTTTCTGGTAGCTATTACTTCAGCCAGACGTGTCTCTGAACTTCAGGCACTATGTGTTCGTCCTCCATACTTGGTTTTTCATAAGGACAAGGTTACTCTGAGGACTAATCCCTCATTCCTTCTGAAAGTCTGCTCAGAAAACAATTTAAACCAATCTATAGACCTTCCTGTGTTTTTCCCTAACCACACCAACAAGGCAGAATACAAATTACACCAATTGGACGTTCATAGACAATTGCGTTTTTATTTGCATAGGACTTAAGGATATAAGGAAGTCAGACCAACTATTCCTTTCCTACACTCTAGGCAAACAAGGTCTCCCAGTTTCCAAAGTGACCTTATCCAGGTGGTTGTCTCACATTATTACTTTCATTTATCAATTGAGAAACAAAGAGTTGCCTATCAAACCAAAAGGTCATTCTACTAGGGCTTTGGCCACCTCTGTAGCCTTTCAATCTAGGTTGCCCATGGATTCTATCTGTGCAGCTGCTACATGGGCAAATCCTCCTACCTTTATAGGTTCATAGGTTCACACTAGGCTATCTGCCCTAAGGCATTCACAAGCCCAGCCCAAAGTTTTGTGGCCTACGCCACCCCTTATATGAAAAAATACTGTGCCCATTAGTTTGTTGTGCCTCTGTTCAGCAGTGACACAGAGATGATTCCCGGGGTAAACCTACGATCTCCCATCCACAGGTCAAGATTTCTCTTGAACAGAGCCAACGAGGTGTTCTGCCTCACATGGACCGGGATTTTATTCCACAGCATAGGGAGTCTCTGAGTGATAAATCTATCCCTCCAGAACGTCCTATTTATATCCGTGCTAAGGTTTAAGTCGCTTGCTCTAGTGGTTTTGGTGGATTTGGATTTTTTGAGGTGGAGCATGTCCATTAATTCCAGGTTGGACATGGCCTTGTATGTCAGGCACATGTCACCTCTGAGCAGACAGTATGCGACTGAATAGAGCTGGAGTTTCTTCAATCTGGCAGCATATGACAGATTTTGGAGTCCCTTTATCCTTTTGGTGAGGAACTTTTGGGGTCTCTCCAATTGCTGCAGATGTCGGGTGAGATACATCCCGAATGGGGCATTGTACTCGATCATTGGTCTGATAAGTGAAGAGTACAGGGGAACAATGACCTCACTAGATCTGGATGTGAATCCCTTCATGATCAGGTAGGCAATGTAGAAGGTCTTTCTAACCACTTTAGCAACGTGAGTGTCAAAAGAAAGGCCACTGTCAACCTGGGTCCCCAGGTCCCTGATAACCTCTTCTGTGCTTAGTGGAATGCTGCCTATATGGTAGCTTGGGGTTACCTTGTTTTTCCCGAAGGGTATGACTATACATTTTTTGGTGTTTAACTTCAGGCCATGGCTCTGGCACCAGCTATCTGTTTCCGTGAGTCCCTTCTGAAGGATATCCGTGTCCGATGCACTTTCCACTATGGCGCCCAGTTTGCAGTCATCTGCAAACTTTGTCAGCCAAAGTCCTCCCATGTTGGCCTGTACTTCTGAGAAGTAGATGCCGAACAATAGGGGGCCAAGGACCGAGCCCTGTGGGACACCACTTGTGACCGGCTTGGAGTCTGACATAGCGCCAGCAACTCTAACCCTGTGGGTTCTGTCCTTAAGCCAGTTTGCAGCCCATCTTGTGACATATGGGTTTACATTTAAGCTGGTAAGTTTTTCTACAATACCCGAGTGGGGTATTGTGTCGAAAGCCTTTGCAAGGTCAAGGTAGGCTGTATGGACTGCCTTTCCCTCATCAATGGCCTTGGTGACTGTTTCAAAGAAGTCGACCAAGTTCAAAAGGCATGATCTGCCCTTGACGAAGCCAAACCGAGTCGGGTCCAATGTCTGCAAGTCCCCTATATCTTTGTTTATGAGCTCCATTATGATCCTCTCCATAGCTTTGCAGACTAGACTTGTTAAGCTTATGGGGCGGTAATTACCAGGGTCCGTAGAGGCACCGCCTTTGTGGAGTGGGACCACAGTTGCCATACGCCACTCCTTGGGCATGTATCCTGTGGTAAGGCTGAGATTAAACAGCTGCCTTATGTGCGGGTTTAATTCCTCATTTAGCTCGTGTAGCACACAGCCGGGGACACCATCCGGTCCCATTGATGCTGTGTTTTTAGGTTTAGAGAGAGCAGCTTTCACCTGCGCATTTGAGATGTCTGGGAGGCTACACTCCACTGGGATAGTTATCTCTCCTTTAGGGGAGGGGGGTGAAGTTTGCACTGAACCTGTCTGCCAGTATGTTGGCAATGTCTGTGGGTTCAGTGATTTTTGTATCATTTTGGACTAATTCTGAGCATATCTGGGAGTTTCCACCCAGGTTCCTAACATAGCTGAAAAAGGCCTTATGATTGTCCTTTGAATCCATGGCTATTTTTCTCTCAAAATTAGCCTTAGTTGATTTTATGAGTGCTCGTATTTTTTTACTAATAATGATCAGGGGTGACTTCCATTTTATGGATTTTGTTCTATCATGTAATAGCTTTCTCCTCTTATTGTAAAGTTTGTTAATGGCTGGGGTCCACCAGACTGGACGTTTGCCCTTTGTGGAAAGAGTCTTGGTTTTATTTGGGATTGCCTGATCCATGCAGTCCTGGAGGTGTTCATAGAAGGCATTTGTAAGGGCTTCCGCAGCTTGGGTTGTGGTTTCCACTGGCTCAGGGGCCTTCCACACCAGTCTTGAAGAGTGTTTCAGGACATGCTACAACAGGCTTGCAGCTGTTATGGTAAGCTTTCTGCTCTAGCTGTTCCATGCCATTACAAGCTAGATATGGTCTCCAGGAACAGAGCTGACTTTGGTTCCACTGTTCTGAAGAGTCTGTTCCAATGAGCCACCCAGGATTGTAGGTGCTAGGGAAGCTGTCCCAACCAGCAAGAACAAAGGCGAGATAGACAACTTAACATAAAGAAGTTATGTACCTACCATAACGTTCCATGTTAGTTGTCTTCATCTCGCCTTCTTTCTTGCGTCCCACCCTCCATCCCCCTGTCTTATTGGATCGAGAGGAGTTTTGGTTTCACTGGCTGAGTCTTCTCTGGTTCGTTTCCTCTACTGCCTTAGAGGGTATGACAGGTATGCTGAACCTGTTTGTTTGGACAGGTTGATTCTCTGGCTATGTCTGGGGTTAGTTATTACAAACGAGATCTGGGTAGCTAGTGCTAGGCATCATGGAATAAGGGGTAGCCTCGAGCCAGTAAACAGCTCTCGAGCTATAGAAGATGTCAGAGTCGGAGCCGACCCCAACCAGCAAGAAAGAAGGCGAGATGAAGACAACTAACATGGAACATTATGGTAGGTACATAACTTCTTTTTCTATTTCCATCTTATTTCAATAGGCTCAGTTTTCCAACTTGTAACTGATCATACCATGGCGTGAAACAGCTAGAGCAGAAAGCTTACCATAACAGCTAGAGTAGAAAACTAGCTGCAAGCCTGTTGTAGCATGTCCTGAAACACTCTTCACTTGAAGGCGTTATCCCACAACTGTGGAAAATATCCCATATCACCTGCTCTTAAGGGATGGCAAAAGGATCTGTTTATCAACTACCAACCTGTTTCTTACTGAGACCCACAGTATGGCTTGAAAAGGTTGTGTGTTGACCCCTCATATTTTACTTTTACAGCATTAACATGCTAACCAATTCCAACACAAATTCAGACCTTAGGCACTGATCTATCACGCCATATTCTGACTACCTTTAACAGAGGCCATTGTAAAGTAATTTTTCTGGACTTCAAAGCCACCGTTGCTTTTTCAGCTACCCCAAGCTACCTAACAGTGAAATGGCCAACTTTCCTTGATAAGAGTGGTAATAGCTGATATATTCTGAAGGGCCTAACCTGTTTTGCCTCATCATGAATAAGATTTACATTGTAACAAACTTCCCATTGCTCACTATACCAATGATTTTGCTTTTCCATGCTCTGGTTCTGTCCCTACTACCGGGAGCAGATAGAATGCAGATGTCTATTGTTGTGAAACATATTCAAAAATTGTGACTATTATATTGTCTCAAGGTCTCCCCTGCCATGACGTCTAAACAACCATTGCAAATCCAGTTTTTCTATCCTTGCATCCTGTTTAATGTTAAACAGATGGACATTTATTAACTGTTATAAGAGTACTGCAGGATTCATCATATGGGAAGAGTCTGATTCCCACCACTGTGCCATTTTGAAATAGCTTGACAAACTAGCCCTAACTCATTTCCTGTTCTTTATGCAAGTCTCCCTTGCCTTTACCCTTCTGCAGCCAGATGCTCCTCCTACTTTATCTAACTTGTTCACTTGGTTAGTCCCCTATGTAAGAGGCTGGCATAATGGTTAAGGTGTTTACCTTATAGACACAAAGTACAAGGTTTGATTCTCACATGGGGTAATTATCTAGGCTTAAAATGGCCCAAAAGGGCAGTTAGCTTAGTACTAATCTATGAACTTTATGTATTTTATAATTCTCAATTCTTTGTGCCCCCTTCCACCTCTAAAGCTGGGAACTGTAGCTTCAAATGTGCCATAAGCAGATTGTGGAATTCCTCCCCTGGATAAATCTTTTCATATGTGATAAACTCACCCCTATGATGAATATCACCATCCCATACTTGTACTATACCACTAAGCTTCTCAGTGAAAAAGAGAGGCAGACATGTTGTTTTAATTTTACAGCTTGTTGCACAAACTCTTTGTATATCTTTACACAATGTGTATGACAACAATATCTTCAATGCCCACTTTTTCAATTCAGGTTTTTAAGGGGGAACTTATCCTGGCAAGCAATAGATGTGAGACGGAAACCAGCCTCTGCTGGGACACTAAGCACGAGACACACTGTCTCATACCTGTACTCTTCTGCTCACCTAGAGTCAGCTTGGTGTCATCTAGTCACCTATCTGTCTGCTTGTCTTTTGAATGAGGAAGAAGCTGCAAACCCCTGCATACAAAAGAAAAAAATAAAATACGTGAGCATGATGAAGGAGCATTTGGATTCAACATAGAAGGCTCAACACACAAGAGACAGACCAGGAAACAAGTATTATGAGTAGGAAATAAATATTTCAATACCATGTTACCCTAAGAAAATTATTTTTTTTTTCTTTTTCACCATTGCACAAAACAATCTGATTTTCCCCTTATCTTGTGAGTCATGCTCACCTCATACCTAGCCTTGAAGTTTAAATTACCTTTTCAGTACCTGTTTTAAAGATCTTGTATTTTAACTCTCATAATCTTGACTTGTTTTCTATCTTTTCATAATCTTCTCTTTGGGTGTATGACCAGATTACTATTGCTTTTGAGAAGTAGGAGCTTCCTTCTTAGTTTGTTCTTTTGCTTTCCTGTGCTGCCATTCATTGCCTTGTGTAGTTCTCTTTTTTAATATAGTCCAACAGCAACTGCATGTATTGAGCACTCTCTTATACCTTAATGTTGCATTTAAGTACTTTTTCCAGCTTCTCAAAGTATACCGTCTTCAAATTGTGTGTCAGAGTACTAATTTTAATATAAATTCCATCAGAATGTAAAACTGTGAACAGCAACATAATCACTTTTAGCCAAAGTCCTGTTACTTAAGATTTACCTTGAATGTGCCAAATCAGGGATATTACCACCCTTCCACAGTTGGTTTAGGATACCTAATGCAGCTTTATGTACGTTTGGGATACTTTTAACTTTGTTTCGCTATTTGAATTAGTATCTTGAACCACATAATACTTGACAAGTTAATATCTTCACTTCACTTTGCTTTATTTTTTCTTATACACGCACACACTTAACCTTTCCATTTTCATAGCATATTCCCCCTCCTCCTATATAGTGACCTATAAACTATACATAGGTACAGCATTCAATCTCGACACTTTATATACTGCTGTTGTTATACCCTGGATTGTTCTCAGAACATCTGCATTAACAGCCTTCTTTGTTCCATACATCTCAGTCATCTAAGAGAGTAGAAATCTTTTGTTTGACTATATTCATTAGCTCCTCTTCCTCTTCTCATCCCTGCGATAAATCTCAAACTGTAGTATAGCCGCTGTGTGCCACATCATATTTTTATTTTCCTGCGTATTGGTCATGCAGCAGTATTTTAACTGCCTTAGCAGTGTGGAGTGAAACTCCTGAAGTTTTGTTTCCAGTGCTTCTGGCATTAACTAGAATGACCTTAAATTTGGCCTCTTTCCCTCCCTTACTAATGCTCCTTATTCATAAGAATTACATGTGTTTAATATTAACTTTTTTTTTTTAACCAGAGGAACAGATTCAGTCATACATCTACCCATATGAATTTAAAGGAGCATGTATTTTAGTAAATTCTTTAGCTTTACTTTTTAACATTTTGTTTTACATGCCCCACTTCAGTGAAGTCTGATCTCTGCTACCTTGATATTCTCACTCACAGAAAGGCATGTTACCTTTTTTATGTCAACAGTTTCCTGCAAGCATGCTTGCTTACTCCTGTTACCCATATGTATAAAAAACAGAGGCCTTGGGGGAGGCCTTGGGGGTGTTGTTGGGAATTGTTTGCATTTTAAGGTCAAACTGAAGTAAATATTCAGCTATTTTACATTTTAAAGCAGGAAAAGCTTATTTTGATTTATTTTATATTATACGATATTTGAATACATGATGATTTTAATTTGCTGTTAATTTTGTTTCCCTTCCAAGTATTTAGTTTCACCTGTTAAGTTTGTGCTGAAGTCGTTTTGTTTTGATTCTGATTTTAAATTTTTGAACAGAGATAATAGCAAGCAACTACATCTCAGCTTGTCCTAGAAGACTAGAACTGAAGTTCACAGATGCGAAGTCTATGCATGGGCTTCTTGCAGTAAGCTTTTCAGCAGAAGTTCTAGTAGTTTGCCAGACCCACCCTGCTGTTTCTTCAGCTTAGCCTAGCTGTAAGAAGTTCCAGAGTGTGTATTTGGGGTGAGGAGGTATACCTTTGAGCTCTGATTCCCAGCCATAAAAGGCAGAAAAAAATGACAGCAGGACCACCACAGCTAAAAAGTCAGGTTTAATAAAAGATGAGCGCTTTTACGTTCTAGAATGAATGCTTCATCAGATCCAAAACACAATTCAAACAGCAGATTTAAATATACATGCTCAACCAATCATAGATATAGAACAAAATACAATTAATAAATCAATTTACGTCCTTCTAGTGCAGGCTTTAAAGGGACAGAACCCTTTTGCCCCAGATACCTATCTGCTTGCAATTTTTAAAATCCACAGTAGTTCAGCATGTTCTATACATCTTATAATATCACCTCGCCTACTATTAGAATATATATTTTGCTAAATTTAAAAGAAAATATATGTCCTAGATTTTCTAAAATATCTCTGGCTAAAGCATTTTTAATGTCACCTCTTTTTATGTCATATAAATGTCTTTTAACCCTATATTTTAGCTTCTTGTTAGTTTTTCCCACATAAAAACTTGTTCAGAAATTACAGGTAACTAGGTATATGACATTTCAGTACAACAATCATAATATCTATAAGGTGTAAAAACAAAATTTTCAAATTCAAAGTGTTTCTATATAAGAAACTAGGGGATTCACCTACGCAAGATATAGTTTTCTTATCCATAGTTAGAAATTTCCAGTTCTTTCATATTATATCACATATAGGATGTATGCCATTAGTGTATTTCATAGCAAATCTCACTTTACTTTCAGTATGTTTTAATTTCTCGCGAACAGTGACAGAAGACCCTTGTGTGAGATATGGTTTATAAGTACTATCCCTGAATTTGAAAGATAATTATGTGGGGTGGACTTACAAAGCCAAACAAAGGAGCAATACTTTTTTATGAGGATTGGTACTTATAATTTATATTACCTATCGTAATTGCAGTATATGTAAGTTTATTTCTACAGAACATACTTTTAAACATCCTAGGGTAAATTTTGTTTTTACACATTATGGATATCTAGGACATATATTTTCTTTTAGAATTTTGCAAAACATATATTCTAATAGTAGGGGAGGTGATATAAGATGTACAGAACATGCTGAACTACACTGCGGTGGTGGTGCTGCGGTAGCGTTGTCGCCTCATAGTAAGACGTCCTGTTCGATTCTCAGCTAAAGCATCTTCTGTGTGGAAACATTTATTTATTTTATTTCAGTTTGATTACCGGGGAAGTCCACTGGGCTTGGGGGTCCATTTTCAGTGGAGGCCCGGGGAGAAAAGCTCCACATAAACAACAATTTTTTTTAATTAAGAAAGAGTTAAGGCACAGAAGAACATTACAAGTTAACAGGTGGCTAGAAAGTAGTCTACAAACAATATCAGATTGCTAAATTAGCAAAGTTAGCAAAAATTATTGACAATTTCAATTTGGCAAAAATGGCTTATTAAATAAAGAGAACAGAGAAAAGGCAAAAAGAAGGAAGAACATTCAGAACTTTAATGTTAGAAGCTTAAGCAAATTAGTATTTTAGAAGAGGTGAAGGAGGGTAGGGGGTATGCTTAGGTAGCTTAAGCATGTAGAGTAAAGCGGCTTTAGTTGGTAATAGTTTGGTATTATAGGAAAGGTTAGAGATGGATCAGAGAGATTGTAGAGGTTAGCCTGGAGAGAAGGGGATGGATAGTTGGACTGGAGTAGGTTTAGAGTACAGTTGCAAATCCTATTTAGATAAAGGTGAGAATGGAGTTGGGTTTTGAAGTTGTCTAGGTTGTTACAGGTTCTTAGAGAGGAGGGTAGGGCATTCCATTTCTTAGCAAGGGTAAAGGATAGGAGAAGTTGACCTGTGGGGCGCTTAGGTTTTTGTACTGAGATCAGGTTTTCATGAGAAGATCTAAGGGATCTGAGGGGAGTATAGAGTTGCAGAATATTGGAAAGTGCAAGACAGTTAGTAGGATGGAAGAGTAATTTGTGGGCTGTGGAGAGTTGTAGAAAGTTAAGATAATTTGGGAGTTCAAGCCAGTTTAGAGAGTGGAGGGAGGTGCAGTGATGAGAGGAGGAATTGGATTTGGTGGCAAATTTAGAGATTTTATTGTAGCATTGTTCCAATTTGGAGGTAAGTGTAGAAGATAGGTTAGTAAGCAGTGGAGCGCCATAAAGTAGAGATGGAAGGAGGTAGGTAGAGGCAAGGGTTTGCCTAGTGGAAGGGGACAGAAAGTGGATGTTTCTATATAATAGGCCAAGGTTTATATGTGTTTTTTTGATGTTTAGCTGAATATGAGTATTGAATTTGAACTGGTCATCAATTGTAACACCCAGAAGTTTAGTGGAGTTTACTATTTCAATCACAGAGTTGTTGAGGCTGGTTATTTGGAAAGAGTTTTTATCAAGAGATGAGGATTTGGGGGGGGGGGGAGAAGAGCATGATTTTGGTTTTGTTTGCATTAAGGGAGAGGTGATTTTGGAACATCCAGTTTCAGTAGTAGAAAAAGCTGTTTGGGTTAGTGCTTGAAGCTCTATTAGGTTAGTGGCGTTGCAGATCAGAGTGGAATCGTCGGCGTATTGCACAATAGTCGTGTTGCGGATGGCTTTATGAAAGTTGTTAATAAAGATATTGAAAAGTTATGGGCCAAGAATGGAGCCTTGAGGTACACCGGTGGGGGTAGGAAGGAAGGAAGATGTTGCTTGGCCCCATTTCACAGCTTGGGACCTATTTGAAAGGTAGCTAGAGAACCAGCAGAGAGCTTTTTGGCTCAGGTTGATGTCAGAGAGGTGGATTAGAAGGAGGGAGTGGGAGATGGTGTCAAAAGCTTTAGATAGGTCTACTAGAATGGATGATACTAAGTTACCAGAGTCACGTGCAGAGTTCACAGAATGAAGAAAGGAGACTAGGGTGGTGTAAGTGCTGTGCCCAGGCCAGAAGCCATGCTGGGTAGGGGAAAGTAGATGGTGTTCTGTAAGGAAAGGCAGGAGCTGTAGGTGGATAAATTTTTCTAGGATTTTGGATATAGGGGAGAGGATAGCAATGGGACAGAAATTGGAGACATTACAGTTTTTGCCTCCTTTGTGGAGTGGAAGAATGAAAGCAGAATGCCAGAGTTTGGGTACATAGGATTCAAATAGAGATCTATTTATTAGGATGCTGATGGGAAAAGCTATGGAGTCAGAAGCTATCTTAAGGAAGGTGGATGGAATGTTAATAGAGGCATTGGAGCAAGGCTTTAGTTTATAGAGCAGTTTCTTTATTAGGTTGGTGGGTACTGGTTTGAGATTGAAAGAGGGTAAGGGTGAAGAAGGAGAGGAAGAATGATTTAGGGGGGAGGGTTGTTATTAGTGAAAATCTTGGTTAGTTTGGCAATAGAGGAGGTGAAGAAGGAATGGAATAGTGAGGCAATTTCTGGATCAGATTTGCTGGTATCAGGACAGGGATTGTTTTTTGTATCAGGTCTGAGGAGAGAGTTAATGGAGTTCCAGAACTGTTTTGGATTATTTGTGTGATTTTTTTTTTTTGTAGTTTGATGTAGTAGGATTTTTTATCTGTAATGACTAGTTTTTTGGCTAGATTTCTTAGTTGTTTAAACTTAAGGAACATATCAGGCTGTTTGTATTTGTGGTAGGCTTTCCAGGCTTTACCTCTTTGAAGCATAATCTTTTTTGTCTCATTGGTGAGCCAAGGGGAGGTTTTTGATTTGATTCTTTTTCTTCTTATTGGAGCTTGGGAGTTAAGGATAGTTAGGAATGTGGAGTTGAAATAGTCGACAGCTTCATTTAGAGGCAGAGTTTTTAGGAGGTTCCAGTTAGTTAGCTTCAGGGAGTTAGAGAAGGAATTTTGATTAAAGTTAGTTAGGTTACGAGTTTGAATAAAGTGGTGAGAGAGAGTGGAGGGGGGAGTGGCTTGAATGAGGAAGGCAGGGAGGTGGTCTCCTAATGGGTCAGGATTGACTCCATATTTTATAACTTTATTAGGATGCGATACTAGTATCCAGTCAGGTATGGAGCCGGGGTGGGCGGGGGGGGGGTAGATTTTGTTAGGTCTAGTAATGGAGTTGGTAAGTTGGGTAAAGTTGAATAGGTTGATAGTCATGGATGGATTAGGGTTATTGATTTTTCCCCAGTCAATGTTTACATCACCCAAAATAAAGGTTTCTAGTTTAATGTTAGATGAGGACCATGAGAGGATATCTTCCAGGGTATTGGTATTGTTACCAGGAGGAATGTAGAGGGAAATAATACAGATGCTTTTATGGTTGTTTATTTTTAGTATGCCAATGACTAGTTCAGCATTATTAAAAGTGGGAATGGTGTTGGGGTATGGGGTTATAGTTAGGAGGTTGGAGTAGATTAGAGCAACTCTGCCTCCTCTTTTATTAGTGCGGTCGGATCGGAGAGAATGAAATCCAGGAGGTAGAAACTCAGAGTCATTAATATGTTGTTTTAACCAGGTTTCAGAGATGGCGGCTACGTCTGGGGAGTTATGGGACAGCCAGGCATGGAAGAGTGATAACTTATTATTTAGACTTTGAGCGTTGATTGTTAGGAACTTGAGGTTTATAAGAGTATTTTTTTTGTTGGAGCAAGAATGATTTGAAGGAAAGAAGTTTGGAGGAGAGAAATTTGGGCCTGGATTGGGGTGTATGTCACCAGCTAAGTGAAGGCAAGTAATGTTGGGGACATGTTTATTAAATTTATGTTTTGATAGATGATGCTGGTAGTGAGTTGGGTTTAGTTTGTAGTTGTTGTCAAATACAGGAAAAAAATTGATTTTTAAGGGAAGGAGAGGGTGGGAGATAATTAATGATGCAGAGATGTTCTGAAAGTGGGATGTGTGGTGGTGCAGGGGAGTCAGAGGGGGAGAGGGGAAATGAGAGTTATTATAGGAGGTTAACTGGTATAGAAATAGTAGAAGTAAGATGAAGGGGGAATAGACTAAGACTTTGGAAGGAAGGTTGAGCATGGTAGAGGGAGACAGTTAATTTTAATGAGAAGAAGAGATGAGATGGCAGTGTGGTAAGGAGAAGTAGGTAGGGAGGAGACTAGAATGGGGGGGAGATTGTCTCCTAATAGGCTGAAAAAGAGGGATGGGCTAATACTGTGGAGTATTCTGATTGGTTGGGGAGGGGGGTAGGACTAAAGAGTTAAGGATAAGTTTAGGAGTACTGGAGGCGGGTGGGAATTGGGGGCAGGGTAGGGGAGTGGAGTGAGCCCGCAGGGTGAACGGAGCGGGAAGAGCCAAGAAGGCCCAGAATCAATCAGTGACCAGAGGCAGGAGAAGGAGAACAACTGCAGGAGGAGCAGGTATAAGGGTTACAAACTTTCTTTAAACTAAAAATGTTTCTTAATTTACTTGGAATGAAAATCTGCTAGTAAAGCAAGTATAAGAATAAGGAGAGAAAGAAACAGTACAGTTTTCTTAGTGAGGGGCAGAGACTTTCTAGGTAGAGTTGGTTAGTGGAGAGTAAGTGGAAATTATTGCTAGGCTTGATTATTAGAAGTATGCTGCCACCTTGTGGAGAAAGGAGGGAGGTGCACTGTGAGGAGATGAGGTTCAACTTAAAAGGGTAGTGGGCAGTAAGGCAGTATGCCAAGGTTGGGGTAGGAGGGGGCTTGTGTATAGATCACTGGTAGGTTGCTTCCACGTATACCAGGGAAGAAAGCTGCTCAAATAAAGAAGATGCTAGTTAACAAATGTAAGACAAAAGTAACATACACAGAGTCTCTTTAGGGAGAGAGGGTCCCAGTACACTTAATGTGGATCAAGCAGACTGTCCACCACCGTCTTCTCTTTGAAAGGGAGGATATTCTGGTAGTGTGGAGGGGATTAACCCCTTGTGGAGCGGACAGAGTCTCTTTAGGGAGAGAGGGTCCCAGTACACTTAATGTGGATCAAGCAGACTGTCCACCTCCATCTTCACTTTGAAAGGGAGGATACTCTGGTAGTGTGGAGGGGATTAACCCCTTGTGGAGAGGACAGAGTCTCTTTAGGGAGAGAGGGTCCCAGTACACTTAATGTGGATCAAGCAGACTGTCCACCGCTGTCTTCTCTTTGAAAGGGAGGATACTCTGGTAGTGTGGAGGGGATTAACCCCTTGTGGAGTGGACAGAGTCTCTTTAGGGAGAGAGGGTCCCAGTACACTTAATGTGGATCAAGCAGACTGTCCACCGCCATCTTCTCTTTGAAAGAGAGGATACTCTGGTAGTGTAGGGGATTAACCCCTTGTGGAGCGGCAGGAAACGCGAGCAGCAGCCTAGTCACAGGGTCGAATGCACAGGGGACGCTGGTGGCCCAGATTTAAAAAAATCCATGAATGCGTGAATGGGTGCACCTTCGTTGAAATTGTGCATCAGGGCTGGCAACTTGGCACATAAAAATCTGCTGCCAATCATTAGTGGACCGGAGTTCCGCTGTGGCGACCCCTCACCGGGAAAAGCCAAAAGACACAACAACAATAGAACATGCTGAACTACTGTGGATTTTAAAATTGCAAGCAGATAGTTATCCAGGGCTAAATGAGGTTTGGAACAGAACATTTTGTTCAGGACATCTTCAAGGTGGGGGGGGGGGTTAGTTAGAGTAGCAGGATTTGGGAGGATAGGATGAGGATAGGGTTAAATAGGAATGGATGAGGTTTGGGAGGAAGCGAGATAGGGGTAGGGAGGGGCTTAGAGGATGTTAGGCAAGTGTAACTGGAATAGGAGTCACATTTTGGCATGAACTTGCTAGACAGCGGGTTGTGTCTGAGATGACCTGTGGGTGTCAGGTAGGCCTTGGTCTTGTAGTGGTGGAGGTAAGTGGTGGCTGGGGTCTTGTAGTGGTGGAGCTGAGTGGTGGCTGGGGTCTTGTAGTGGTGGAGCTGAGTGGTGGCTGATTTTTTTTTTTTTGAGTTGGTTGGGGGAGCTTTGGCAGCAGCATGCTTCTGAGATTGGGCATGGTTGGTGGAGCTTGGGCCGCGGCACACGTGTCGGATGTGTCGATGGACGGGGTGGTTTTCGTTGGGGGTCTGGATTTTGCCTCGTGGTTTTGGTCCATTTCTGTGGTTGTGGATGTTACTGGGTATTTGCGGCACAGTTTGCTTTGGTGGGTTGTGGGGTCTGGTCGGAAGACTGCATAGTTTTAAGCAATGGAGACTCATGACAACGTACTGAAATTCTGAATGTTTATATTGCTGTCTTTCAGTTTTGTGGAGGCTTGCCTCTTCAGTCAGCAAGATGTTCATTGATACAGCTGTTGATGAGTGGATGTCTTGGGGTCAAGCTACTAGCTCCATGTTCACTGTTGTTGTGGAGAAATATTGAAGAAATTCAATTGATCTGTTGAAAGAGGGACTAAATGGACAAGAGTTTTTCTGTGGTTGCGGCTGTGGTGAGTTGCGAAGGTTTGGTGCAGCACGAGGTGTTTGTTTTGGGGGTGTGTGCGATCTGGTGAGGGAGGGTGGTCCATTGGAGGAGTGGAGAGGCCAAGAAGCGATGGGGGGGGGGGTCCGTCAGGAGGGACGAGTGAGAAACTGAGTGTGGATGAGGGTATGTGTGCTCTCGTGTGGAGGGTCGCTGTTGGTGATGGCAGTGGGTCGTGCACGCATGTGACGAGAGTGGGGCCGATGATCTTTTCTTACTGCCTTGGTGTCTTTTTTGCAGATGGAAGGATTTTTTTGGAAAGGAAAAAAAAAAGGGGGGGGGGTTTCCTGATTTTCCGATGTGCACTGGGAGTTCTGTCGCATCTCTCTGCAATATCCTTGTTGAGGGCATTGAATCATGACCAAAGGTATTTGATTCATTGTACACACATTTCTGGTTTGGGCTCAGATGAGTCATGGTGTTTATTGTCTGTGTTGGTTTGTTTTCACGATGCAATGAAGCATTGATTTTCAATTATTGTTATTTTGGTTTGTAACATGGATGTTCAGAGGGTGAGTCTAGGGCAGCCATGAGCCAAGGGTTCATGGGAGAGGTGGTGTGGCTGAATCGACAGAAGATGGCAGTGTTGGGTCGAATAAATGTGGTTGGCAAAGACAAAGGTGCCAGTGTCAAGAAAAAAATCATAATGCTTGTACTAGACTTCAGTAAGTAAGATGTTTGTGAACTATTATTGTATTTGTTTTGCTCTGTCTCCTTGTGGGCGGGATGGCCTTGCTCCTTCTTCGGCGGTGCTCCATTTCATGGGAAATGCATGTTGCGGTTAATGGCTGTAATAGTGCATGCTCGTGGCGCGAATAGTTTTAGGCCCTTATTATATATGTATAAAAAGAAAGGAAAATGTAGGGGTTTAGTGGGCCTCATGGGTTCGCACATTCAGTATTATTTAATTAAAAAAAAAAAAAAGAGATAGAGAAAAGGGATTTTTGAACGCCTGGCACCAGCACTGATGTGTTTAATTATGGAGTCAAAATGATTGCAGCTTGCTTTTCTAGGTTTAGTCTTGACATTTATGAGTGGCCGGGGTAGTGTGGCTGGATTCTGTGTTTCATTTTGCAGTTTTACAATGTTCCTTTCTTTTGCGATGGAATGTAGAGTTTTCTTGAAGTTTGTGATGATGATCCAGGAGATATGGCATTGTTTGATTTCTTTCCCTCATGGGCTGTTGCAGTTGTAGCCATGGAGTAGAACCAGGTTGTTTGTGCGATTTACTCGCTTTCTTTGTTTTAATCTGTTATTGATTGCCAATTCACGAGATGTGGAGGTGCTGCGGGCTGGGGAGGTGTGTTGTTCTTCCGATTCCTTGACATTTTTTCATGTGGCTAGAATACTGCACGTGGTATGGTATTGGTGACTTTATTAAATAGTTTACTATATCAGCAATATTTGACATTGAGTAAAGTGATGAGACTATGTAAAGGTAAGGTGGTTAACTTATATTTCTGCCACAATTAATTGGTTTTCTTTAAGCTTTATGTGTAGTCTCCTGTCATAACTAAACATTTGTATTTGACTGCAGAGCATTCAATGCACAGATGGGAAGAGCAGTGTGTGTGTGTGTGTGTGTGTGTGTGTGTGTGTGTGTGTGTGTGTGTGTGTGTGTGTGTGTGTGTGTGTGTGTGTCTGTGTGTCTGTGTGTGTGTCTGTGTGTGTGTCCAATGGCTGCCAGTCTGCAGCTCGAGGAGCCATGACTTATGAGTGCACTGCCGAGTGTATCCTTTGTTGCTTGTCAGTTGCTTCTTGTTTTGTGGATGTTAGTGGCATGGCGGTATGTAGGGGTGGAATGTTTCCCCAAGGTGAGATTGATTGCTTTGAAGGCTGCGGTAGTGCAGGGGGGGATCCGCAAGCTGCCGGAGTGATGGGCAGGAGCAACGGTACAAATGAGAAACCTTTGGATTGTTGCGGCTTGTATTAATTCATTAAGAGATCCTTGCTAGAAGTAAAACAGCAAAATTTTACCCATCTTATGACCTGCCTAGCTGAAGTTGTTAGTAAGACTTTAGTATGTGTTACTCATTTTTCCTATTTGTTCCACAATTCAAATGCTAGTGTTCCTCATTTTGGAAATGGAAGGTTGAGAGCTAGGTACTGGGCAGTGAAGTACATTTGAGTTTCGCACTTCAAATCTTTCAGAGGGGGGTATGTTAAAGCAAATCCTGTTGTGTTGGCAATTTATAAGCCATAAAAGTAGTGCTTGGTACATTTGGTGGAAAGGGAGGTTCCATTGTGGATGGGGTTTTAGGCGGGGACATTGTCAGCTGGACGAAGCACTTTTCCTTTCATAGTATTTGCTTCCCTGGACCCCTGTCTAGCAGGGTGACTGATGTGATCCCCGGGGTGAATTTCCTATCTCCCATTTAATCATCAAGGTTCCTTTTGAAAGAGGATCAAAGAGATGCCCTGCTTGACATCTATGGGCAGTCTATTCCAGAGTCTGGGGAGTCTCTGGGTCAGGTACCTATTCCTCCAGCATGTTTTGTTCATTGTGATGACAAGGTTTAGATCCCTGGATCATGTGGCTCTGAGGGATTGGGATTTCTTTAAGTGTAGCATGTCCAACTGCTCTGGTGGTCTGGAATCGCAAAGTTACCTGGGTTGTGGAGAGGGATAGGTCCCTTCAGGTGTGGGGTTTACTTTTAATATACTCCACTGGTAGTTAAATTTATCTTGAGTATTTGATAGGGTCATAGGAAGCATTGCTTCAGTTATGGCTGCTTTGCCATAGATGGGAGTGTCAGTGTTACATCCCTTCCCGGGTTGGCAGGATAGGTTGTCCTTGAAGATGTCTTGGAGTGTGTTATGTATTTTGGATGTTTTACATGTCTTTTTCTTTCTTGCAGATGGGGTCTTGGAATGCTGTGGCTGTAATTTGGAATAGGTGGGTATAAGGTGAAGCCTTCACATTCCTATTAGAGGGTTTAATTTTGTCCTTTTCTTTGTAGATGGTGGTGTGCCGAGTTCCAGTGATGAGATACAGTGAATTCGCAGATGATCATGCTTTGGTGTCGATTAAGCGGTGGGGTCATTGGGTGAGGAATCAGAAATGGATAGATGAAAAGTCAAGCACAGTGATCCGGAAGAAGAAAAAACTCGTGACTGTCCAGGATGATGAAGCACAACCAATTTTTTGTTTACTCTAGAATAAGTATTAATGTTTTATATGACCTTGTTTGATTTGTGATACAGGATAATGTACAATCCATGGTAGAATTCTATTATTTAGATGTCATGGGATGCAGTGGTGCAGCGGTTTGTGTCATTTCACTGCTAGAGGGTTTCCAGTTCAATTCTCGGCTGGGTGCCAGTTGTGTGGGCTTGGCGTGCCCTCCTTGCATTTGTGTGGGATTTGCCAGGTACTCCTGGGTTTTCCTTCCATGCTGCTAGGTTGCTAGTTACTTAATATTGGATATATTTGTATGGGAAGACATATAGATCACATACGCTAGATGGTTTTCATAGTGAAAATGGTTTTGCTGCTTGTTTAAATGGAAGTCTTGATCACTTAGGTGGTGCACATTGAGGTCACAGATGGAGTGCTGAGTGAGTAACAGTTAATGCCCTGATGAAAATGGAATTGAAAGGTAATGTTTTTTGTTTTGTGGATGTTTTGAGTGCTGGAGAGGCTATAGGGTAGTAGGTAATTGTATTCAATGGTCATTAAGGCACATTACAGTTTGGGCAGTGGTGATTTCTTGCAGATGTAGGACATGTTTATTTTGGCCAGTTTGAGTGTGTTACTTTGGTAGGGTTAATAGTTGGTGTAGTTTATCAGTTTTGTTGCTTGTGGCTTAATTCTTTTGATAATCCCTTGTGGCAGATGGATAGGGTGGGTTATAGGGATTTGTATTTTGATTATACGTTTATAGGTGTGGGGTTTGGGGGGTGTATTTGTGGCATTTGTTATGGCTGTGGTTAGTCATTACGGAAAGGTGTGGGCCAGCAAGGGCAAGAATCGTTCTTAGGTTCTACTCTTGTATTGGATAGTTGGAGGGTTGACTGGAAGGTTCTTGATCTATGATAAGGCTGCTGTTAAGTTTAGTTGGCGATTGCCCTTGTCTGATTTTTAGGGGGCATTGGGTTAATATCAAGGAGGGATTAAGGGTTTACTTTCAGTTGTTTGGACTGTTCGTCACTTTGGCTATGTATGTGATAAGAGTTATAAGCTGGAAGGTTGAGTCAGTGGCTTGTGTGAGGGAAGATGACTGAGGAGACATGGAGTTTTTATTTTACTTTTGGTGTTTGTGTTAGCTGGTGTATGAGTTTCATTGGGGTTGTTGGGGGATTATGGTTTGTTTCCAGTTACCAATATGGAACTTACAGGGCTGATGGTGGTTGGGCTGCTAACAATGCCATGATGGTTGTTTAATCATTTCATGTTATAAAGGCTAGTTGGTTTAATGTCTGGATTGATATTGCACCTGTGTTAAAGAAATCTCATTGGTATAATGGTTTGCAATTGGGTTTAATAATGAAATAGTATGGCTTGTTTTGTTGAGCTGTTAGAATGCCATGATGACTGTTGAGCTGTTTTATTGCTTATAAGCAATAGGGTGATGGCGGGATTGCTAGACAATGGGAGTTTAATGATACTATTCTGGTTGGTAGTTATGGGGGAGTCATTAGAATTGTTATTGCTCTGGCATTATGGAGAGCTCATTTGGTTATCACTGGATTGGGTGGTAAATGGGGTTGCAATGTGGCATGATGGTATATAGTTGACTCTGGGTGGTTTTTATAATGCCCTCGAAGTCATTGCGGAGCTGCCATTGGTCATGAAGTGAGAATTATTTAGCTCATGTGCAGTGTGATGCTAGGTTATCTTAGCAAAAGTGAAGGGTCAGTGTTTTTTGTTTTCAGCTGTTTCGGTAACTGTTTATTTTGCTATGTGATAGGGTTTTAGGAGTTAACTCTAACCACCTTGGTTAGGGGGGATGGGGTACACCAAATGATTTTTGGTTGGATGCATTAATGGTGTTTAGTTTGCTGGAAGTGTGCTGCAGAGAGGAGGAACAGCCTGGTCAGGCTGGTGGGTGGAGAAGAGGGGCAGGCTTGCCCTCTTCTGTTCCCCCTCTGGTGCTGGATGGTCAATTCAATACGTTTGGAAAGGAAAGTGAGTGGTTATGCTGCTTGATAAATATATAAGCAAGCGGGTGAAGCTGCTTATTGGTTTGATGGTATAATGCAATAAATGGTAATGCAAGTGAGAAGTTACGCTGCTTGATAAGTACCGATAAAGGGTAATGGAAGTGTGAGGGTACGCTGCTTCATAAGTAAGTGAGTGGAGGTATGGACGCTGCTTACTGATCAGGATGAGCAGGTTTACGCTGTCCTATCCTAAGATAATTTTACATGGATGTTATTTCACCTGTATCATATTTGGTTGAAATTAATGAATATCGATTAACATTTATGTTTATGGAAATTTAATAAAGGTCATCAAATGTCATTCGGTGTAATGTGTTTCTTGAAAGGGACCTGGGCAACTGATTCTGTCCCTTTAAAGTCTGCACTAGAAGGACGTAAATTGATTTACTAATTGTATTTTGTTCTATACTATGATTGGTTGAGCATGTCTATTTAAATCTGCTGTTTGAATTGTGTTTTAGATCTGATGAAGTGTTCATTCTACAATGCGAAAGTGCTAATTTTTTATTAAACTTGACGTTTTTAGCTGTAGTGTTCCTGCTGTTATTATTTTTATGTTATTATTTTTTCTGGTTTATTTGCAGTTGGTGGAGTTCGGACCTTTAAGGACTTTTGGTCATTTGTTTTTCAAAAAAGTAGAAAGACCAGCATACAATGGCACCAAAAAATACTTTAATAAAAGTATTCTTAAAAACCAAACCGGTTTCGGCTGTATGGATACAAAGCCTTCGTCAGTGTGAAAAAGCAGCAAATTAAGAAATACTTTAAATAAAAAAGCAAAAGACGTGATCAATTAAAGATGCTTATTAAGTCCTGGTTTAAAGAGACCTCCCAGTTTAACAATCCATTTTTTCTCCATAGTGTTTAACAAATCATGCCAAGCCAATTTATTGTTCATGGGTCTCATGATCTTAGTGAAATTAAAATAAGCATTTTTGTGTGACAAGGTATGCTTATAAAGGGCATTAGTTTCTTTATGGTGTTTTATCTCACTAAGGTGTTCAGATATTCTAAATTTCAGAGGTCTGGAAGTTTGACCTATATAGAAAGCTGAACAGTTACAATTAGCTAGGTAAATCACCCATCAGAAGTGCAATTAGCAAAAAATCTGATGTAGACTTGAGGGATGTTTTGACTGCTAAAACTTTTAGTTTTCAATAACCTGGGACAATGGACGCAATGGCCACAAGGATGGCAGCCAATTAAAGGCTCACCTAACAAGGTGGTTTGAGTTGATTTTATATTGAGAGACTGCCCATGTTTGAAATGATTGAAAAATGCAGCAAGGTTTTTGCCTTTCCGGAATGAGAAAAGACATCTGTCACCCAACAATTCACTCAGTCTAGTATCACATGTCAAAATATTCCAGTGTTGTTGTACAATATTCATTAATACCTTGGTGTTACGTCCATAGGTGGTAATTAGTCTTGGGGGCCCCCCCTCTATCAAAATTTTCTTTATAAAGAAGAAGGTTATCATGCTCCATGTTATCTATCACATGATTTGTGTGTATGACTTGACCCATTTTGTATCCTCTGTCCCTGAATCTAAGTACTAAATCATCCCGAAAATGTCTGTTGGTGTTGCTATCAGAACAAATGTGTTTCATTCTCATGAATTGAGATTTAGGGATATTCTTACAGATGTGGGGTGGATGAAAGCTGGTGGCATGGAGAAGTGGTTTCGGGAAATTTTCGATAGACTTCAGTGGTCAAGGTATGGTCGAGTGCTCTAGAGACCAAAACATCCAAAAAAATAATTTTATTTTTTTCATGGTTGACCGTGAATTCAATTCCCCATTTGTTCTCATTTAAATATGTGATGAATTTATTTATTTATTTTATTTATGAATTCCAAAAGATATTCCATGTTTGATCTCCACACCAACCAGCAATCATCCAAGTATCTTCTCCAAATATCCATTTCTTCTATATATGTTATGGGAGTTATCATAAATAATCTGTTCTTCAATATAAGCCATAAATAAATCGGCATATATTGATGCAAAGGATGCTCCCATAGCTGTACCTTTTATCTGTAAGAAGCAATTGTCCCGATAGAAAAAGATGTTCTTTGTGAGAACATGTTCGGTCAAACACAATAACAATGTATTGAAACCAGGTTTGTACTTTTCTATTTTATTTAACCAATGTTCTAAGGCTTCTAACCCTGCCCAGTGTGGAATATTGGTATAGAGAGATGTGACATCTAATCTACACAACAGCCAATCTGGTTCTAATTGTACCTCAGAAATGATCTGAAGAATTTCTGTGGTGTCTCTGATACGTGCTCTAACACATTTGAGAAGTGGTTGCAGATATTTGGTAAAGAAGAGGGACAGAGGTTAAGTGAGTGAGTTTCTGCCAGAGACAATGGGTCTACCAGGGGGATTCTTTGGATCTTTATGTATTTTCGTCAGAAAATATATGTATTGTGGGCATGGGTTGGTTATTGTTAATTGTGTTTTGGTGTTATTACTAATAATGCCCTCTTCTACTGCTAAAGAAAGGAAATCATCATTTTCTTGTTTAAAGAAGGGGGTGGGGTCAATATTAAGATGGGTGTAGTAACGTGCATCAGACAACTGTCTGTTAGCTTCGTTGTCATACTGGTGCCAATCTTGTACAACTACAGCCCCACCCTTATCAGTTCCTATTAAGACTAACTCATGGTTATTGGTTAACTTGATGATATTGTCCATGGATGTTTTGGATATATTATTCGCCAAGGGATTATGTTTCCTAAACTGAAAGCGAAGATCCTTTATGATAGCATTTTGAAATAAGGACACATTCTGATTCATAGGGGGTATAAAGGAAGACTTATGATATTTAAAGTCATCAGTGATCTTTGAGGTTGTCTGTTCCTGAAAAAATAATTTTAAATTAAGATTCCTGCAAAATGAAAGTATCACATTAGTATCATTTATTTGTACAATACCATACATTATACCATATTATCTACCTTTGAAACAACATTACCATGTGAAATATGCTTGTTTTTTAATTGATTATGTAAATCGAGCATTTTTCCATACTCAGAATACTAAATGCAATGGTAAATATAAAATTTTTGTTGTAAGCATCTTTTTTGTCTTGTTAAGATGCTTTGTTGCTTAGCAAGGCACCATTTACCACACCGATGTTTTAAATGCAACTAATGCTGTCGGCTCAATATACCTTTAAAGATTTTAGTATTCTCTGACATCATATCAACATTGTATTGTATAATTTTTTCGCTTTTCTTTGTACTTTCCTTTCCTTTTTCCATGGGTTGCCTTTGAAACTGGATTTTGCACAGCAAGGTTAACCCAGTTGAAAATGTAAATACATAAACAAATACATTCTTGCATGCATTAATACATGAGAAGGCATTTGTTATCTGTTTAAACATTGAACCTAATGGCATGGTCTAATAAGTAAAGCTTTTCACAACATGAAATGAAAGGCTATGGAACAAAAGTACAAACTGAGCTGCTTAGCTAATGAAGCAGGAAGTGTCATTAGGGCAGGGCAGGCTTGCACTTGCAGTGCAGAATTAGGAAACAGCAGCTTCCACAGGATAACATTCTATTACTGCTACTGAAGTAGGACATCACTTAAAACTGGACACTGTCTTTTTAATTATCTTTCCTGGCTAAATATATTAGTGTTTTTGAATGAAAAATATGTGAGTGACCAGGTCATTGACTTAGGCATGCACATATACCACACATGTACATCTGTACACACGAGTGCACCCCTCACACATATAAATAAATTAAAATAACCCTCTCACAGGCTATTTGCCACAAAAACTACTCTTATTTTAATTCATTCTCACTTCTAGTTCTTAAGTAAATGAACCTGCTTATTGGAGTGCACAATTATGTTGCAATGAGCACTGAAAAGGGCACTTAGAATTAATGTTTTGACTGAATTAGTTTAAAGTAATACTACCACAAACAGTACATTTTTGGAAAACATATTTTAAACATTATTTATATTTTGATTATCATATTTTGAATGGCCGTTATGTTTTTTTACCCATTTTATTTCTAGAAACTACCATTTTAAATGTGCAGTTTTAACAACTTTGTTTTTGATAATCCTATTTTTGAATGGCTCTTCTGATATTTATTTTATTTTATTTGTTTTATCCATTTTGTTTCCAGAATCTTGATTTGGTGGCTTGAAATCTCATTTCTATCACAGGGAAATATTTCACACACATGCAGAACTTTCTTAATGGAAACTTGTTTTGAGATGCCATCCATTACATTTTTGCAATAACAATTGTTATCGTGATATTCATAGATTCATGTGATATTTATTGTCTAATGTGGTTCATTCTGCTATAATATGAGAATATTGTACACACAGTGATACAACAGGATATGTGTCTGTGTTTGATATTTTTCTGTTTTGTTTAGAACTTTATTTATTGCTCAAAATTTTTAATTCAGAATTGTTTTATTACTGTTCTTGGGAAAACTGTCATATCTTTGAAAATGTCTAACCGTGGTCAGTGAATACATATATTTACATAAAAACATAGCTGATCTAGAGGGCTGGAAGGGCTAATGTGATTATTCTTTGCATTCATATTCCGTATTTTACCATTTTTATTTGCAGCAGTTTATAAAGATTACTGTAATTTGTGATATGCAAGCAAGAATGAGCTGGGGATAGCTGCAGTTTTTGTCCAGAGTCCATTCTTTACAGAAAGGTTGGCAATGAAGTAATATTTTATCTTTTGCTTTATCTAGTTACCTAGAGTGTAAATCCTTATCTAGGAAAAAAAAGTTTTGCTTAATTAAACATGTAAAAACAAATGACGTTCCAATTTTATTCCCACATAGCCTCCTTTTTGTAAACAAACCACTTTTGTTAAAATGAATCAGTTAAGATACAAGTGTCCCTTTTCAGTGGTGACCCAGGAGCATTTTAACATTCTGTGGTTATGTGACTTGCCCAGAGTCACACAGTATGCAAACAGAGTGAGAAAGAATTAAATTCTGTGGAGCCTTAATCTGGTCCGGCAGTTAATGCAAGCTGTTAGCAAAAGTGTTTGATTCCTGGAGCCTTTATATGCCTATTGTGTAAAATTATGCAAGGTCACTTAACCAGACAGTGTTTTGGTGCATTTGGCAAATTTGGCTATGTTCCTTGAATGGTCTCCTAGGAACCTAATTCTCTGCACTAACCAATGTATTTTTTTTTTCTTTTTAAAACCTGGATTTTGTTTTGTAATTGCTCGTGTTGCAATTAGTTGTTGGTAACGTTTTATACATTAAAGTGCTAAATTCTCTTTAAGAATTGCCAGTATATTTCATATGCATTTCTGCAGTCGAGCATCTACACATTGCTCCTGAAAAAAGGACATCAAGATGTAATGATCATACAGTTGTAATGCAGATCAGAATTATGTAAGAAGGTAATGTCTTAAAAAATACAAACATGATAACAGAAAAATAATTATGCATTCATGTGTTCATTTATTATGCAATTTATATGTTCATTTCTTTACAGTAGGCACCAGTGATCCAACAGACATTTACAAGAGAGACCCAGGGTATAGTATCAGCTGTACAGCAATCTACGTAGTAGGAGTACAAGTTAACAAATATACTCTGTAGTAGTTAAATAAATGAAAATGCATATTTATAAATATTTTATAACAGAAGATATAAGTTATGGATTAAGATATGCTAAACTCTGAGAAAGATAATATGCAAAATTCAGATTATATTATCACCATGTGTATTATTTGGCCATTGATAGAGTTTAATCTATCTATAATTTAGACATGCAGAAACTGAAGTGAAGGATTCACTATAGCTGGGAGAAGAAAAGCGTTTTTGCTCTTCCCTGCTTATACCCCTAGACAGCGCACAAGATTCTAGTAAAGAAGAATGTGAGAAATTTTTAGAAAGTGGTAAGGGCATATGAGTGCAATCTTGGATGGGTTTACTGATTTTTTTTAAGATATCATAATACTGTGTTACAGTAATAAAAATGCTGGATTGGGTACTGCATGTATATGCTTAATGGCTCAGTTTTATTATTTATTCATTTTTTTTTTCATTTTCTAGTTCATTCTGCAGTTTTTATTTATTCAGCCATTTCCCTTAGTACCTTTATTTAATGTTAAAATTAATTAATTAAGTTATAATCCCAGGGGTTGAATAGGTACTCAAAAAGTAATGCTTTAGAATGATATAATTTAAACAGAGATCAGGCTCAAATCTAAGGACACTTTAAGAATGAGCCAACAATGAGTCCTATATATAATTCAAGACATCATTAGCTCTACACCTCGCTTCCTGAATTTCTCAGACCAGTGGGTGGTTCACATCATAGCAAGTGATGAGACTTGTGAGGATGATCAGATTTCCAAGGGCAATAGTGAAACATAACAGCACTATGAAATGCAACTGGGTTCTTGGTCACATGGGGAAGACACCGAATATTGCTAGACTTTTCTCCATGTTCTTGGATTGCTTTCTTGGACTTGGTGTGTAAATCAGAACTTTTACAAGATCTTTTAGACTTTTCAGAAGGTGGTCTATTTTCAAATTTTTCGTCACCCATTTCCCTTCCTTTAGGACTTGAAAACATTCACATTGGCAGTAAAGAACGCTGGCAAACTTAAAGAATTAATACTTTGAAAGCACTCTTAAGAGGGTATTATAGCCTCATGGTGAAAATATTTTTAAAACATTTGAAATAACCATTTGATTAACACAAACTGAATTTTTGAACACCTTTAAATACATATTTAATTTACAAAACTTAAAACAATATCTTGTTAAATACTCTTTAGAACGTCTGTATAAATTTAGACTAAGCAATACAATAATCAATTTTAAGACCATGTATATGTAGTCTCTTAAAATGTTATGTATTTACAGTTCTGTTTGCTTCACATTTACAGCTACCTCCAATAAGAAAGGTTTTAGGTTGTTTCAGCACAGGCACAATCCTTTAAAATAGGTGGGTCTTTCAATAGTTCTTTATGCCCTTTTGGGCACAGGTCTATTACAGATGTAATTATTTCCAGTTTAATAAACAACATCAACATCAATCACCTTTTCCTAATTTTGTAGGGGTTGAGGGGGGGGTCATGTCAACAGTAATCACTTAGAGCCAACGTATTACTGAGAAAATTGTCCATTATAATTCTGTTACAAAAATCAAAATCAACAAAGTCATCAGAGTGAAAATGATCTGCATCTTGTCAAGGTATACTTCAATTGCTCACAGCTATAAAAGGGGCCTTTTATGTCTTGCACAGAACATGCTTCAGAGATGCATAGTGGTGAATGTATTTTTGCTTCCTGTTATCAGAACAGACTGCCTCTTCTGCAATGTGCATTTCTTGTCTTTTCTCTTATAAACTGGATATCTCTGCATTTTGTACCTATATTCAAAGTAAACCTTCCTCCCAGTTTCATCTCCCATTTCCTGTGGCTCACTTGCAGATGGAAATTTATTCTTATATTTATAGTTATACATCAGGCTGTAGTTGTCCATCAGGCTAATGTTGATCCTGATGCTGGATGTATGAAGCTTCTGTGCCCTCTATATATACTGTTTAACATTTGCATCCATGGTATTCCTTCTACTTTGCTGCTGTTATGGCTCTTATTACGTTAGCTATGTATGTTTCCGTCATGGCATTTACCTACAATGATAATTGAATTATTCCTTGCATGCCAGCATGTAGCTTTTTAAATTGAAGAATATTATCAGATTTGATGATGGCTAGAATGCTGAGCTTTAGCCTTTGCATAATTGGCCTAGTGTTTTTGACATCTGTGAAGTTATTGAAATCACTTATCCTTTTCTCTTTTATCCAGCGATGGGGGATGTGAAGGTACTATAGTCTCTAATAAACCCTGAGTTGTACCTTGCTATACCTAGCAAATTTTTTACTATGATATTGATTGACTGTGACATGCCATGCATATTGTTTACTTTATTTGAGATTAGTGAAAATCTTTCACTGAAATTTGCAAAAACTCATACTTATCTTGTTTAATGTTATCCCATTCATTTAAGTCTATCATATACCTTTCTGAGTGTCTTATCATGTACTTGTATGTGCTGCTGTAAATAGTTATACTGCTGCTGAGGTGTCTTATATTCCTGAGTCCTTGCATAATCTGATGTATTATCTGTTTGAACTCATTCTGATACATATACTAATGTTAAATGTCTTGTACATCATGAGACCTGTGAAATTGAAGAAGGGTGTAATGTAACAAGGCTAATTTTAATCTCCTATTTTATCTCTTCCCTCCAAAAATGTTACTAGACACCACTAAAATACCTCAATCTAGATGAAGCCGTCAACTTCTTCAACTGCACCTTCCTCAACATCCTAAACACCCATGCCCCCTAAGAAATGCCAGAGTCAGAACTAAGAGCTCTCCCTGCCTACAAAAAAGCATTTGGGAACTAATGAAAATCCGAGACAAGGCCTGGAAACACTGGTACCTAACAAAAACACCTTCCACTAGGCTATTTTTCCTTGAATTGCACAATTAAAGTCAAAAAGCAGATAAAAACAGATACAACCCTTTACTATCAGTCCACCTTAAACTCTTCCCACCACAACCCTAAACAATTTTGGTCCACAATGAACTCCATCCTCCACCCAGGTAAAATATACATCCCCCTCACCATTCCCCCCTCCTCCAGCAATATTGCAGACTCTTTCAGCAAACACTTCACCAAAACCATTCTAAACTTAGGCAAACAACAATACTCCTCATCCACTCCCAACCCTAATTCTCCACCCCATGCTTTTACCTTCTCCTCAGTACCCGCCTCCTATATAAAAAGACTTCTGTCAAAACTTAATCCCACAAAACTTGCATTAACTCTTAGGTCCTAAACTACCTCCTAGCTAATAATCTCATCTCCAGAACTCAACATGGCTTCAGGCCATATCACAATACTACTGCCCTGCTCTCTTTCACCAACACTATCCTTCATCATAGAAACAATGGCTTGTTCTCCTCTGCTATATTTCTAGATCTATCAAAGGCTTTTGACATGGTGTCTCACAAAATACTGCTCTCTGTTCTCACTAATTTTTCCTTTTCCCATACAGCCACCAACTGGTTCCAAAGCTATCTGACTGGCCGCCAACAATCAGTTGTTTGGAAGGATAACTTATCTCCTCGTCTTCCCGTTAACTCTCAGTGTCCCCCAAGGATCCATCCTTGGACCCCTACTTTTCACCAACAACCTACATACCTCTACCAAACATGCTTCTCTCATACAGTATCCAGATGACTCCACTCTCATCTGCTCTGCCCACACTTTACCAGAACTCCAAAAGATCACATAAGAGCCATTCTCATTAGTAGAAAGCTGGCTAACCAATGCCCAGCTTCTACTCAATCCTAGCAAAACCAAACTCCTTATCTTCCAAACCTCCAAATCTACTCAAACTTTCCACCACTTCAATATTCTTACCAAAGGCAACACCATCATCACCCCATCAGATCACACCAAACTTCTTTGTGTGGAGATAGACAACAATCTCAAATAGACAACAATCTCAAATTTGACGTCTACATATCATTAACCATAAAAAAGTACACAAAAAACAAACAATACCTAACCAAGACAGTCAGAACTTCTATTGCCAATTCCAAACTGATCTCCACCTTTCTCTACACTTCATCAATACTTACCAGCCTTAGACAGTCTGATCTAAACAGGCTCAAGGCCTGCTACAATAACATTGCAAAATTTGTTACAGGCAGTTCTTACCACAGCCACCACTGCATCTCACTTAGGGAACTAGACTGGATTGAACTCCCACAACTTCTTCACCTGAATCATCTCTCCTTTGCCCACAAACTAGTAAAACATCCTCACAAAATCCCAACACTACAAACCTTGTTCAACCCTACTGCCCCTCTAGACTCATACACTCCAACAGCAAAAATCTACTTCTCATCACCAAAGCCAAAAGCTCAGGAGAAGCTCTACTATCCTGTGCCATATCCAAACAATGTAATAACCTCCCCCCTCTATAACTACACTTCCTTCCAGCAGGCTCTTCAAGACTGCACTTAAGTCCCACCTAAAAATGCTCTGGCTCTGTCCTTGTTCTAATCCTGACAATAAAAAAAATGTAAATCTCTCTGAGGTCTTATTACCTGGTACTGAGCATATTACACCTTAAGTAGTAATGGGCACATTTAATCAGATATTGCTACGTCTACATCTACTAATTACTCTAGTTTTCTTTATTATTCTTTCTTGTTATTTTTGCATGTACCTATTGCTCTGTTTATTTTATGTCATGTTCTTTACTGTAAACTCAATTTACTTGTATATTGTTGCTCATTTATTATTTGCAGAGCTTTTCTCCCCGGCCATCCGCTGAAAAAAGGACCTCTGACCAGTCGGAATTTCCCAGTAAACAAATGTAAATAAATAAATCAATAAATCAATAATGTTCTTGCTGCCTGGGTGTAATTCATGTTGATGATATGATGACCTGAAAAAAGGTTTTCTTAATACCTTTGCTCATTGGGTTGACTGATCATATATTGCTGTAGCCAAATGCTTCTTGTGTCTCAGTGTGGTTTTGTTTGGTACTCTGATATCAGGATATAGTTTTACTACTTCGGCCTTGCTTGGCTTTGGATTCTAACTATGGGAGACACCTGTTGTGTAGGCTCTGCAATCTTTTCAATGATGCTGCTTTTTCTAATTGCTCTAACTCTCCTTACAATCAGATGGACTTGTATTTCCTTAAGACTGAGCTACAGGTGAGATGCTTAAGTCTTGTTTGTAGATTAACTGGATAATTCTTCAGCTGTTCTACACCTATAGATAAATCATCGTATTCTCTTTAACAGCTTGTCCAACCTGTGATTTTTGTATTTGTGCCACTGATAACATTTGGTATCTTGATTCCTTAGTTATCTTGTAGCATTTCTCAGAAGGCATGATCATGTTCCTTCTAATACACTGAAAATAGCCCTTATTACCATGTCACTCTGCTTTATTTATTTTATTTAATTACTTTTCTTGACTGGTTAGACTCACTAGCTTTGTAGCCTATTTTCAGGGAGACCATATGTTAATATATTCATAGATAGATAGTAGGCATGTGGTCCAGAAAACCATTGATGAGCCTACTCCAGTTGCCGCAGGGCATTTGTGTTAAGTGACTTGCTCAGAGTCAAATAATAGGCAAATGGAGGCTAAAGGAATCATATTCTGGATAGGAAGCAGTGTGTTAACAGTTAACCTGAACAACTAAGGCTATCAGCTACAAAAGCTTGGCTAGAGCTTTGACTTTCACTAGCTTGCAGCTTTTTTGTTGTCTGCTACATACAAAGCTGAGACCAAGAATCAGGTCATCTATGAATGATTTATTAGCTTGTCCACTCTAAAAAGTGCAGTGCACAGCTGCAAAGAGGCAGTCCCTTTCTATCTGTTATCTGTCTCAGTGGCAGATGCTCCTCATCAACCTTGTGGCTGGCTATCGCTGAATAACTAGAAACCTACAGCAGTGCAATATCATTAGGTTTGGGTGGGATTCTGACTCACATTTAGGTATGATCCCATGATAGATTCATAGCACCAGCACCTTAGCAAAGCACACATACATGGCAGAATTTATATAGACAGGAACAATGTGAGGACACATTTCTTTGGAATAACTCCCATGGGATCATTCATATTTACTTATGCTACTAGCAGCTCCAACAGAAGTGACCTCAGTCTAACATCACAATTTAAGGACAGCTCCACAAGAGCACAGGGACCCCTACTTATGCTGCACTGCAGTGTGAATACAGGAATATGACGCCAAGTACCTGTTGCAAGTATGGATACAGCTATTTATTTTTTGTTTAGTTGTTGCTGTTTTTTGCAAGCCCTGTGTTCTTTCTGGCTTCAAAGGCATGTATGCAACCTTCTGAGCCCCTGACACTGCTTTTGCATCAAAGCAACCCTTTATTGGCAGAAGCATTACTTACATGTATACTAACACCATCACTCAGCAGCTTTGCCTGTGATTTTAGCTTTTTTTTTTTGTAAATGTCACTTGGTACTATGTTAACTAAAGCTTTAACATAGCCAGGGAATTGTTATGGCTAGGCTTGTATAGGCCCTAGGGCCGATAGCCTAGTACCACCCTATGAACATCTGTCTACTTTCCCGATTCATTCTTTATTTTTATATTTACTTCTGTTCTTGTGCTAGTTTCACTCTCGTGTATTGTGTGTACATGTAGGTTCATAGGTTTCATAGGTTCATAGGTTAGTACTAGGCTAACTGCCCTTGCAAGCCATTTTAAGCCTAGCTAATTATCCCTTGTGAGACTCCAACCCTGCACCTTGTGTTTGTAAGGCAAACACCTTCACCATTAGGCCACCCTAAATGTTTCACATTGCTGCGCTTTTCTTCTGATTTATCCATGACACATTCTGGATATACGTTTTCGATTCTGGCACTTTATACATCCTTTATCTGCCACATATATTATCTCTGTTGTGGCTTTCTCTCTGTTTTACTTGAGTGCTTAAACAGCCTTTGAAAGGGTTCAACATTTTATACTTTCTATACTTCTTTCCCGTAAGTAGGCACCGGCCTCAGCATGAGAGTTGTTCACCACACAGTATTCATGCAGTGCCTGGTTATTTTATGTCTTGTTGGCTACATTCACACCGATGGCTTTTAGCCTAAATTCTTTCATTTGCTTATTCTTTACATCTTTTGACTAGATTTCATTATTTATTGATAAATGTTTTTTATTGTGCTCTTCTGTATTCTTGGACTGCATCTCTATAATATTTCAAGTAATATGACAAAGTCAGGGAAGGTTTTACAGTGTTTTATATGGCTCTTACAGAGTTTACTCCTCACTTTCATGAGCTTCATGTTTCAATAATCTGTATCCTTATCACTTTATCTATTTCTGAAAATTCACTCATTTTTATGGCTTCGGGTTACCTGTATAATTTTTCTTGAGCATCAATAAACTTGTCACTGGGCTGTTATATGACTTCAGATGTCAAGTTAAGTTTGTTCCTTGACATACATAAAAATAAGGCTTTGAGCATTTCCATTAAAGTTATGTTGAAGGTTGTTTTATGGATGTTAAATCTAGCATCGCGTCTTTTCCATTGTGGGCTTATATTACGTGTCATAGTCATAGTGAAGTATTATCAAACCTATTTTATCTTAGAACATCTGTCTTTATATTTTTATATTCTTTGTTTTTCCCTCAGTGAATATATATTTAATAATAATAGCCATTTGTTAATCTGATAGATCCACTGGGCACACAATCCCTTTTCAGAAGTAACTGAAGAGCAATGTCTGATTAAATGATTTGCTCACGGGCACACAGGACTGATGGAATCAAACCTTGTACAACAACAACGTCAGCTCAACAGCGCTCATCTGCCAATAAAGGAACTTCCACTTTGAACTGAACTGAGTACTTGTCTTCATTTCAACTGAACTTGAGGGCTACAGATTAACCTTCCACAGGAGCCCGGACCAACAGAATGCATAGAAAGAATCATCCACCACTACAGGAGATTCTTTTTCCCAAACGCCTCTTCAGTACAGGCAAGTGGATACTAATTTTTCACTTTTAGCCCTCAGTGACTCACAGAGATACTGATGTTCCATTCTTGCCACCACCTGGACCAGGACTGGGCAGTCACCATTGGTAAAATATTAAATACATAATAAATAGTCTAGGAAGTGAAACCTTTCTTGATTCTATAGAATTATCTCAATTTGTGGATTGGGGGGGGGGGGGGGTAATTTTGCTAGGGATGATTTTTGCTTCTTTGGTCATCCCAATATTTTTATTTTTAGATATCGCTGACTGAAACACAGTAAATGGTGGCTATTCTAATGAGAAAAAAATTTGGATTTACTGTGTCTCTTGTCTTTTAATGGTAGAGTTTTATTTTTGTTGTGACTTAGCCAAACATCTGATTTTCCATAAAGGAGAACCTAAACTTGAATCATCTTTCCAGAGGTATGATGATATCAAAACTAAACAAGGACTAAATTTCAGCTTAATGGAACCAGAAATTTGTATCCACTACTAGCTTGCTGTAGAGTATTGGCAGAGTGCAGTGTGGAGACCTGTTTGGCTTTTGTGCTTAGATCAGAGAGATTTATATGAACCCCAACAGACTATAGACTTGGCACAGTTCATGAAATACCTTCTTTGTAGGTTAGCCACTCCAGTGATGTACAGGAATAAAGCCTTAACTAGAGCCTAGCAGTCCCAGGTTAAGTTAGTGGCTTGGCTGATAGATGGAGTGGCATGATGGGTGTTACTGTCTCTTAGGGCTGATCTGTGAGCATCTCCTGCATTGATCTCTGGTGGAGGCTGCATTGATCTCTGGCGGAGGCTGAGAATAGTGCTTTTGGGAGGTGTGGTACAAGACAGAATGGTAGAGACATGCCTGAGCTGCCATGGAGGTGATGCAATATGGTGCATGTCTCTATTGCATGCCTGTGCCGTGGATAAACCACAGTTGCTTCAGAAGGTAGAGGGGAAAGGGGGGAGAAACAAAGGGTAGGCCAAAAAATGAAACCCCAGATGGATGTTGTACAGAATGACCCCCCCCCCCCCAGGACATCCGTAGAATCCTTGCTGGCTCTGGCCTAATTGCAGCATGGGACTGAGCATGCAGCAAGAAAGTAGGGGGACTGGGGTGGCTGTTGGAATGATAGAAAAGGGTGATAAAGAAACTTCTCAGAGGTTAAAACCTCCAAATCCAGTCCTATTTCTTTTAGATGAGTGATCAAGGCGATTGGTATGCTGTATTATAATTGCCTTTTAGAAAAGCGCACCTAGCAGATGAATGTTGTCTAACTAAAGGTTAGGCCAGTGATTGTGACTTATCACTGTTTCCGTGCTATGTCCTTGGGAATGCATACTGAAGGTCAGAAGAGATTCCATAGAGTTCAGGGCAGCCATTCATTTGGTAAATAGTCCTACATGTCTTCAGCATCCTTGTATCTGTCTGCATTTCTGTCTACCTATTTATCTAAAATATCAGCCCATCTATATACCCAGACAAATTAATTCATGCATTAGTATCCATTCATCCATCCATTAACTCAGTGTATCTGTCCTGTTTGAGGGTAGCCATATTATTTATCTATCTAATCTTCAACCATTATTCATTGAAACCTAGTATTCCATGGGAAGGTATCCTGGCAACAAAAGGAAGGCTCAGTTTACTATGTTCAGCTGAACAGCATTGGCGTATTTCACAGAAGCCAACTACAAAAAGCTTGCAATTAAGTGTAAACTGGCTGTTATTACTGTCCTAGCCCACCAAGTGCCTGATTTACAAAAAAAAATAAATAATCTGTGGCTGTCACTGTCGCTGTTGTGGTGGGTTTGGCATAATGGTTATGGTCTTCATCTCATAAACATAAGGTCCAGTGGGCCTAACTTCAGGTTATTTGCTAGGCTTAAAATGGTTCTTCAGGGCAGTTAAGGCAGTTAGCATAGTAGTCCTTTATGAGTCTTGCTGTGCGTACTTAGTGCGAGTATCAGAATCTTATTTTAGTTAAACAATCTTACCAGGCATGTGCTAAGCCTCTCTGCTAATGTTTCCCCAAGCTGGATCTCACGTAACAACACATTGCAAGGGTAAATGACTCACTCAGGACTGCATAGCACTTGACAAAGTCCAAGAGTAATGATTACCGAGTTCAGAATGACAAATTATGGTCATGGAGTGTCCAAGCTGCTTCAGCACCATTTCTTAATTCACCATTTGTCTGTAACAAATGGAGCTACTGAGTAAAACATGGACTTTACAATTTCAAAATACATGGCATTGCCTTTTATCAAGACTATACTGAATAAATAAAGTCATAATATGTGTGTGTGTGTAGATATATATATATATATATATATATATATATATATATATATGTGTATGTGTATATATATATATATATATATATATATATATATATATATATATATATATATATATATATATATACACACACACACACACACACATGTATGTATGTATGTATGTACATATACATATACACACACATGCATCTATAAATTTATATCCAGCAATATTTCTTTTTTTTCTATTTTCTTTGTAATTGCAGTTGCTGTTAGAAGCCCCCACTATTTCCAGGTTTAGATCCATCAGTCACAGTTAAATGGCTGAGTGAGCTGATAACATCAGTATGTGAACAGCAAATGAGTTAATCCAAACCAAAACTGATCATATCTCTGAGCTGGTGCTAAATAGAAATGGAGTCAGGCTTTAGATATGTGTATAAAGGATTAAGCTGATTGAATCAGGATTAGTTGCTATTAACTTTACTCTGACTCCTCCTTACCATCCCCTCACAGTTACATACTACAGGAAGAGATAAACAGGACATTGAAGTGATGTTGTCAATAATTCTTCAGTAATGTACAAAGGAGTTCCACAGTGATTCAATTAGCCTATTGTGGATGCTGACAAATGTTGGATTCTGTATTCATATACAAACTCTTTTTATTTAATTTTTTTGGCATAGAATAGCTTTCTGTTAAGAAATGACTCACCATTTGAAAAGTTAGCAGTTTGCAATGACAGCACTCTCACTAAGATATTGTGATGTAGATGCAATTATATTAGAAGACACAAAATTTTTAAAAATGAAGGAAGATTACAATCATAAAAACTATGGGGAAGAAAGAATTTGTTTTAATTCTGGCATTGATAGTAAAATATTCCAATTCTTTCATATAACTTGTTCAACTTCCTTTGTTTTAGTATTAAAAGCTGTAACATAACTGTGTGGCCATTAGTTGTATCATTATTCATCATACAACTTCTTTCGCTCAAATATGGAGCTGTGACATCCAATCCCCCTTTCGTCACATCTTTAGCCATATAGCTAATATTTTCTCTGTTATACCCTCTCTCTACAAATTCCTGTCCCATAGCCTCCATCTGTTCATTACAACGATGCTCATTGGTATTAAGTCTGCTCACCCTACATAACTGGCTTTTAACTATGCCTTTAAATGTATGTGGTGCATGCATACTACGTCTATGCGTGTACCTATTCGCATGAACTGGCCAATGCCAGAATTAAAGCAAATTATTACAGACAGACCCTGCTTTGCCTATAAGATCGAAAGGAATCTTAGACAGAGGTCGTGTTTTAAAGACTTTAAATTAAATGAAAGTAATGTCAAATATAATACCAATAAGAAAGGCACTTTCCCTTATCATAATTGTAGTTGTTGTGAGGATGTAGTCACAAACACTCAGTTTATTCATCCTAACACTGCATATGTGTATAATTTTGACTGTTATGCAAATTGTAATACAGCTTTTATAATATATTTGGCTACATGTATTAAATGTTCCTCATTTTAATGTAGGTAAGAGTACCAGGAGATTAATGGACCGTATTATAGAACACAACTCTGAAATCAGAAGAAATATATATATATATATATATATATATATATATATATATATATATATATATATATATATATATATATATATATATACACACACACATACTAATGCATTGGCCAAACATATAGCTGAAAACAATGATGAACGTAGATTAAAGTTCAGGGTCATTAAAGTAATTTATAAGGATATGAGGGGGGGTGACATGAATAAGTTGTTGGAGAATGTTGAATATTCTTGATAGTGAGACTACAGGCAGATATCTACCCTGGCATTAACAATAAAGTGAGTATAAAATCTGTTTTACTTAAAAAACAACATGCTTTGTATTGAAAAAAAAATATGATTTTTAATGTATTTAAATAACCTTTTATAGTATACAAAAATAATTTTCTACTTGTCTGTACATATTTTATATGGTACCAATTATTCATTATCTTGATGGTTGGCTGTGTCACATGCTTTTATTACCATTATTTAAATGAGCTGATTATTTTTGTCAGTATAGCACTCAGGAAGGGGAAACCTAAAAGCGTTGCCGCACTTTCTTTTATTGCTTATATTAAAACAGTTGAACATATGTGTTCTTTTTTATTTTGTTGTTTACTTGGATTTATTGAGTACAGCTTACTGCAGTGTCATTTTTTCGTTATGTGATGCCACTGTGGGTGTTCATCTCTTGGATACAAACACAATCAACAGTGATTTGTAATTACTGGAAGAATGCTCTGTACAGCATCCGCCCATTTGGGAAATGACCAGCCAAGTCAAGGCCTTCAAACTTCTCTAAAGAACATACTTTTCAAAGGTAATAACCATTTACTTAGTTTTATGGAGCTATCTCCTCCTGGCAATGAGTCAAATGTTGCACGAGGTACTGATGAACTAGTTAAAGTAATCCCTGAACTTGAAAAGAAAGTGCAAATGATTAAATACCTTCAATGGCAGCACCTGAGTTTTTCAGCATATTTAGAGCTAGGAGTTGTGCCATGGGGTTTGCGTGTTCTCAAAATGCCAAGTTATGGAAACACATACCCCGAACTCCTAAAGAAGTGGCAGCAGTTAAGATAGGGGCAGACTATATGACCCTAATGAATGAATACTTCATAAGTTTGGCAGCAGAACTTGTGGGTGAAATTATATATGTTAGAGGATAAAATTACCTCTGATGTATTGTTTAATTTTGTTTCAACTAGTTATCAACAAATGGTTGAAAGCTTGTCTGTCTTTGATAAAAATCAAGAAATGGTTAAAAAGTGCAAACTTTTGAGAGATGTTAATGACTATAGGCTGGGGCAGATTTTTGCTTGCCCTAAAAACAAAAGTCCATCAATAAATGGTTCAAAGACAAATGACAAATTGGATCAATTAGATGTGTTTGAAAATGTGAGCGCCTCCCAAGCTGTTACCATGGCAACAAACACCGATGGAAGCCATGGGCAGGCTTCAAGTGGGTCGTTGATTGCTGGTGTCTTGGAAGTGGAGGCAACCAATAAAAATGTATCTACTACACAGTCAGGAACTGACAGAGCGGAAATGTAGATGATAGAGCATGGTGGCGTGCATGCATCGAATGATGAGCAAGTAAGCCACACTTCTTCACCTTCTTTTTTGAAGCAGTTCAAGTCTGCTCCAATAAAGTTACCAGCAAAAATAAAATGAGAGAACAGGTCAACGTCAAGAGGGAGAACCAGGCAACGGTCGGATGCACTCAAAAGAAATAACGAGAGCCCACTAACCAGAAACAAACTGGTACACCAAAAGTAATTGAAAATTTTAATATAATGAACTTATCTAGCTATGAATTAACTAATATGGATGTTATTGTTTTAAACAAAGGCTTACAATTTATATCAAGTTGCAATGGAAATATTGTTGATGCAATTACTGATTTAAAACATTTTGTCCATAACTTGTCTGAAATTGCTTTTTAGAGACTCTGAAATGTCTAATAATAATGCATGTAAGAGAAGCAGTGTTTTTATTCCATATAACTGCCCAATTTTTAGCGGCTTTTCAGGAGTTGTGTGAAACTGAACTTAGAGATGTATTTGATAGAAGGAATGAATTTAGTTACTATAATTTAAATATGGAATAACTTGAAGTCTTAGCAAGTTTAGAAAGTAACACTGAATTAATTATTAAGCAAGCAGACAAGGGAGGGGCTATTCTGTTTGACGTGTCACTATGTAAGTCTAATGGAAGAATTTATAAATGATGAAAAAACATTCAGACTGATAGAGTCTAATGAAGTTAAAAAACACATTTCTAACATTAATTTGTTTATGATTTACAATTACAAAATTACATTACTTTAGAAGAGTTTACGTTTTTACTGTTTCTTGTCCAGTGTTGCCTATTATATATGGTTTATCTAAAATACATAAATCACTAACCAACCCCCCCAAGACCGATTGTATCAGGGAGGGGTTGGATTACTGAACCCCTATCAATATATATACAAGATATTTTAAGTAAATATATGATGAGATGTAAAAGTGTAGTGAAGGATTCATGTCACGTTTTGAAGAAATTATTTGCTTGGACAGCACTAATAAAGGGGAACAATTTATTATGGCAAAACTGGACATAAGCTCTTTGTTTACAGTCATTCCTAATGATTTTGGACTGGAATGTATTTATGAATTTTTAAGCTGTAACACTGACTTGACAGTAAGGAAAATAGCTACTGTGTGTATTAATTGATATTATTCTTAACAACAATATTTTTCTTTTTAATGAAAAATCATACTTGCAGGTTTCTGGGGTGGCCATGGGTACTCCAATAGCCAATGTTTATGCAAATCTTGTTTTAAATCAATGGGAAAGTAAATTTATTTATACTGATGATGTTTTTTGTAATTCAAATTTATTGTTCTATAAAAGATTTGTGGACAACTGCTTCCTTTTATGGAAAGGTACGGCTGATGAATTACAGAGATTTATACTGTCCTTAGAAGACACTACTAATTTTTTACATTTTAAGTTGTGTTCATCAAATAACAGCATAGCATTTCTGGACATTAATTTACTTTTAGAAAATGGAGAGTTGCATACAAGTGTGCACAAAAAAACTAGTGCATGCGAATAGGTACATGCATAGACGTAGTATGCATGCACCACATACATTTAAAGGCATAGTTAAAAGCCAGTTATGTAGGGTGAGCAGACTTAATACCAATGAGCATCGTTGTAATGAACAGATGGAGGCTATGGGACAGGAATTTATAGAGAGAGGGTATAACAGAGAAAATATTAGCTATATGGCTAAAGATGTGACGAAAGGGAGACTGGATGTCACAGCTCCATATTTGAGCGAAAGATGAATAATGATACAACTAATGGCCATACAGTTAGATATGTTACAGCTTTTAATACTAAAACAAAGGAAGTTGAACAAGTTATACGAAAGAATTGGAATATTTTACTATCAATGCCAGAATTAAAACAAATTATTACAGACAGACCCTGTTTTGCCTATAAGAACAAAAGGAATCTTAGACAGAGGTCATGTTTTAAAGACTTTAAATTAAATGAAAGTAATGTCAAATATAATACCAATAAGAAAGGCACTTTCCTTTGTCATAATTGTAGTTGTTGTGAGGATGTAGTCACAAACATTCAGTTTATTCATCCTAACACTGCATATGTGTATAATCTACCCTGGCATTAACAATAAAGTGAGTATAAAACCTGTTTTAGTTAAAAAAACAACATGCTTTGCATTGACAAAATGTTTTATGATTTTTAATATATTTAAATAACCTTTTATAGTATATAAAAATAATTTTTTACTTGTCTGTACATATTTTTATATGGTACTGATTATTAACTTCATTGTCTTGTTGGTTGGCTGTGTCACATAATTTTATTACCATTATTTAAATTAGCTGATTATTTTTGTCAGTATAGCACTTTGGAAGGGGAAACCCAAAAGCTTTGCTGCACTTTATTTTATTGCTTTTATTAAAACAGTTGAACGTATCTGTGTTCTTTTTTATTTTGTTGTTTACTTGGATTTATTGAGCACAGCTTACTGCAGTGGCATTTTTTCATTTTTGAGTCTCACTTGTAACCAGTTATTATGTGTTCTCAACATGGATGGCAAGATTCAACTCTTGAGCTTTGCTATTGAGGTGAATTTCTTGGCATTCCTGTTTCAAACACATGCTAACAGGGTTATGATGAGAGACCCGATCATAACCCTTTGTGTTACAGTCAGTAGTGTGGCACTAATGCAAAAGCATTTCAAGTGTAGTCAGACGCCTATTAATATTTGTTGTGACCATACTGATTTTACTGCATACGGAGATAAGCTGGAATTCAGGGACGTCATTCATACTGTGTGCTATATGTAGTGTGAATGTCATCTGAGCAGCAGTACTGACTGTTAATTCAGAAAAAGAATTATGCATTTATCAGTTGATCTGACTGGGGACCCTTCTTGGTTCTGTAGCTTTAACTTGGGTGATTGGATTTCAGCAGTTTGCTAGTAGACCCTAAAACATTGAAAATTCCCCTGTATCCATTCCTTCACACATATCCTCATTAAATGCACATGGTACTCTGCTCACAATGCATTACTAACCAGGCACTCCCATATTCATTTGCCCACCTCAAGCCACAGTATGTGCTTTCTCTAGTTAGTATCTTTGATTTCCTATCCAAAATTGTCATCAGTCTTACGTAGGAGTCATACAACCATTTCATATAATAGTCCTTTAGAAAAAAACTTATTGAAATCCATGAGTCACAGTATATAATCAGAAGGTTGGTCAATCACTTGGTCTATCACTTGTAATATTGAGTTTAGCTGTGGATGTAAGACACATTATTTCAACATATTTAAATATTTTCATATTAGTTTTTCCTTTTGGCTCCTCCAACTGCTAATTTGGAGTGAACACTATGGCATTTATTTCTAGAAATGACATAGCAAGTGGGACTAGAAATGATAAATATATGTTGCACAGCCTTGATGTGGGTGTTACTGAAGGAACACTGAATACCCTAATATTTATGCATGGATAGAGACCTGACCAAATGTGGGTTAGTGGCTTTTCATTCCACAACTTTTATGACCACACATAGTGAAAGTATTTTTTTTTTTTTTCAGTTTGCAAGTCATGCCTATACTATTATGCTTGGTGGTTTGTAACTGATAACCAGTGATTACTCAATGAATTAATACTGTAAGTAATGAGAAATGACTTTGGAGACAAGGTCATCACTGCTGTTATCTACCCAGAACTTATTTTTTATGGACTGTTTTTTTTTTAACTATTAAGTGTTCCAGTTTATATTTGAAGTCAGAATAACAGGAAACTATTAAATATAGGCACTTTAGTCAAAATTCTGATTTGAGAACTACTCCATTATATTGTAATGCAGCCTAAAATGTAACATAGCAGCCCCAGATGGACACAATCGGCGAGGGGTTTTAGTACTTTAGTGTGTGATGACGTTCTTTAAAATAAAGCATGGAACCATTCAGTCCTTGTAATTTGTCACCATTTACAGTGGGTATTTAGCCAGCTTTGTTGAAGCCACATGGTTTGATTCTGTTCATGTCTGGGTACCATAACTCTGTTACCTGATGAGGTACTCATCAGTGCATCACCAAACTGCACAGTGGAAATGTCCTGACTCAGCCTGGTATTCCAAGGGCTTGTTATTGCTAGGCAATGAAATACCGATGTCAGACCTCACTACTTCACAAACAAACCACTAAGATACTTGTTTGTCATAAATGTAGGTCACAGAAGAAGTGATTAGCATTTGGAAACAAGCAGCCTGCATTAGCATTTCTTACAGTCCTTTTTATTTTTGTTAATTTTTCTTTTCTGTACATTTCTCTACCTCTTTATTCTGCTGCATTTCAAATTTATATTTTTAGTTTAACCATTTTACATTATTGTTTGCACATTTCAATTTCAACATAATTATCATTGTGCTAGGCATCCTTCGTTATACTCAAGTTACAGATTATTTATAACTTTAGCCTGATGTCTATACTAGTGCTGTGCTCGGTCATCTATTGCAACATTCTGTTTTCTTTCTTATATGTATTAGTTACTTGATTAGAAAGACAGGACACTTCATCACACATTCAGCTAACTTATTTTATTGTGCTTACTACATTGCTTTAATTCTCTACTTGTTTGTCCATTTGCTGCTGTATTTATTTTTGAGCTGCTACCTAAATGTTATATTTTTATATTTGTTAATATATAACATATAACTTATTTTTAATGTAGTATGCATGGGGAACTTTTCTCTCCATGTCTTCCTCACAGAGAGGCTTCTCTAACAACATTAGATAGTAACTACAATAATAAAAAAAAATCATGTTCACGTTGATGGTGAGAGCATAACTTATAGAACACTTGTCAGCTGATGCTGATTGTGTTGCATGGAAATCCTACTTTTTTGTGGCTCTGTAAACAGGTAACATGTTAAATTTATGTATAAATTCTCTGGCACAGAACGATGAAGCCCTGACGATGTCAGAGAAATCATTGGATTTAACTAGTATTTTAGAGAGAGAGGGTAGAATTCAGCAGCCATTACCAGCTTGCTCTTTCTGAGAGTGAGAGGCAGACTGGTCCAGTGCTGAGATGGAAATTTTTGGCAAGACATGAGCAGCCAAGTGTGGGTACATGGTTCTGCTAAGTTAGATACGCATGGACCAGAGAAGTGTGTTTGCTTCTGCCATGCTACATTCACATTTGCCATGGATGTGTGCATGGTTCTGCTAAGCCACCTTCTCATGGGCTGGGGATGAGTGCATGGTTCTGGCACGCTACATTCATGTAGGACATGGATGTGTGCATGGGTCTGCTAAGCCACCTAACTGTGGACCAGGGAAGAGCATATGGTTCTGGCAAGCCGCATTCATCTGGACCATGGATGTGTGTATGGTTCTGCTAAGCCAGCTTCTTATGGGCCAGAGATGAATGCTTGGATCTGCTAAGCCACATTCACACAGGCTAGGGATATATGCATGGTTATGACAAACCATGTTCACATGGTTATCCTCGTTGTAGTTGTGTAATAGTGCACATGTACACATGGGAGGTCATAGCTGACAGTCCCATTGGTGAATACGTACATCAATCACCAGAGGTGGGGTTAGAAAATAAAAGAAAAAAATTCTTGAATGCAAGAGTGAATGTCTCCCCAGAATTGGCTGACACTTTGGTAAGTAGGGTAATGAATGGGTATTACTGTAACTAAGGGAGCTTATTGTCAAAAAACACAGGCAGATACAAAGCACCTAAAAAAATGTTTTTTTTTCCTAGGTTTTACTTGCAAGTGCATATACATTATGGAAATCTATTAGATATTTGCATGGAAGGTCTGTCAATCAGCACAGAGAATTGAGGCTCTGAGTTGATAATTATCTGCTTCATACACAAGGTACAAGGTTTGATTCCTTCCACCTCCATTTGCTAACTGTGTGACTGTGATCAAGTTACTTAACCAGACAGTATTCCAAGGTTGCCTCAAAAAGGGATATCTGTGTGCAGTGGGTATACTCTCTTAACAAATGTATAAAATAAAGAGCTCATATGGGGAAAGTTAAGTATATCTGAAGCCTGACGTTTTGCACTTTGTTACAATGAATAAAAATGTATTTAGCTCACATACTTTTGTTATCTACATGATGGGGGATGATCAAAATTTTCTAATTAAGCGTATTTAACTTACCTTTGTTATCTTATTATGCATTTTCAGTTGTTTTTTACTTTGCGTGTTTCTTCCTTACTACATTTGCTTTTCCTTGTGCCCAGATCTTGGCATAAAAAGCTATGTTCAGGAATCTTATACTGAGTTTGGATTGATGTTAGAAACACACTAGATAAGAGTGGAAGTATGAAATCCATACACCTGGGTTTGCATGTGAACCCTTTATGAGGCACTCAGACAATACTTTGTGAAGGAGGCCAGCCAGAGGATGGAATATCTTCTGTACAACAGCAGTATAGCAATTCTGTAAAAATATGACAAAATGTCAAGAGTCTGTGTCAGGAATCAGCAGACTCACTACATGTGTTTGTCTATGTTGTCAGGATGACATTCAAAAGCAAAATAGTGCAGTGTAAGCATTTCTTTAGGCTTCACAGAGACAGAGTAGAGTCCTTGCTCGTTTTCCAGTTTTGGGACTGACTGACTCCATATGGGTAATAACCGATTCTTACATAGTATATGGAGCACAGAGAATCAAGCAGATCAAAATGATTCTGCAAAAGCATGTTAAATGGTGTCAGTCATTTATGGTAATAGTTTTATTACAGCTTTATCTATAGATTGTGGCTGATGAGAGTCTGGACATACATACCATTTGAGACCATAGTTTCTGCATTAAACTGCTGTTTGTGCAGACCTTCAATCTTCTTCCAAGCTGATGCTCTGCTGCAGAACCTAAGATTTTATTATTGTAATCATGAGTCAATCACACAAGTAATCCAGGCTACACCTTTATGTGACTTTCCTGCTTGACATGGAAATATGGTGCTGTGAAAGACATTCACAACCTAAGATAAATATTATTCAAGTTTTATTTTGAAACTAGTATGCTATATGACTAATAATTCCTGTAGATGCAACAAAACGGCACATATATCGTTTGTTCCACCTAGTCCCACTCTGGATTGGGGGAGGTGGAGCCGATCAGAATGAAAAGACCTTTTAGAATTCCATGAAAGTAATACTGAAAAATCTTTCCTTTGCCTCTGACTGCATCTTGTTGCTGAGTGATCTGTTTGCTTAGCTTTGTGGTTATTCAGTGCAGAGGGAGGGGTGTGGACAGATGAGAGCCACATCTGATCTTACCCTAATCCCACTAAATGTGTTTACAATAGTGTCTATTTATTACATTTCTTAAATCAGCAGAATGAGATCCTGGAATGTTATCTCACTTAAAATCTTGTTTTTTTGTTTCTTTCTTTTTCTTTACTATCTGGATATAACCCACAAAGCACAATGTCTGCTTCCAAGCATGACGTCAGCAGTCCAAAGAATAAGAGACTTGTTCAAAATCATAACAGATTAAAAAAGTACTAGACAGATCTTGTAGGAATCAAATCCAGCTGTAGTTTTACACAGCCTTAGCTGTATTTAGTTCCTCAGACATGTATATAATACTTGAAGTCTTGTTGAAGACCATCAGTTGTTGGCAGTGGAAGAGAATTTATGTATTTATTCTACTGATTACGGGCTTGGAGGGCTGAACCATATTAATCGTTCTGAGCCATGACCTAGGTGGAAGGCAGATACAAACCTGGGTTGCTGTAGACATTGGTGTTTCTTTGTGCATGCCTCCTGTGATTACAGATAATTACTCATGTTAACTGGTGATTGTGGAAGTCCTGTGTTCATCTGAGGTACTTCCTTCTCACTTTTCTTAATGGCATTTTGCACAATACAGTATATTATTTGTGGTTTGTGTACATACATATATTTTTGTATTTATCTGTGTGTGAATTTATGTATGCATCCATTTATTTATTTATTTATATGTATGTGGACTGTACCACATGGTTCCATTTTCAGAAGTGATCTTATTACTTGGCAATAATGAATAAACATATGCAAAACCTGAAGAATAAAAATGCAAGTGTGTGTGTGTGTGTGAGAGAGAGCAGGAAATTGCAGAGGTTGGATATAATTTTTATTTGTACTCCAGTTACATTGCACAAGTTAATTCATAAGTGACAATCTCAGGAGTGACAGGCATGAGTGCACACTCCTGTTCTACAAATAACAGTGATATACAAAGAGGGACTCCATATATTCAATTTATTTAACATGTGGCTTTTATTTATTTATTCATTTTTTGTAAAACTGTAACAGCATTACCACAATATACAAGCCTTAACCCAGAAGGTTTCCTCATTGCAGTAAGCCTGTGTGATGCAGATTGCACTTTCCTAATTCATTTTTTCACAAGTGACAGTCATAGCACAGTATCTTCTTGGAGAAGTTGCATGCTAATGTGGCAGTCCAGGGATTGGCTAATACTAACTAGTCATGCGTTCTCCACTCAGAAATGGCAGTCCAGGGATTGGCTAATACTAACTAGTCATGTGTTCTCCACTCAGAAATGGCAGTCCAGGGATTGGCTAATACTAACTAGTCATGTGTTCTCCACTCAGAAATGGCAGACGTTCAGGGCTAATGCAGCACAGTGATTGCAAGAATAATTTTGATGATTTTGTTTTGTTTATTTTTACAGTGAGGAAAAAGTGTATGTTATCGCTCACATTGTACACACATTCCTCCCTGTAGGACTGGTTGTGGCTCATACCATAACTACAGGTAAGTATGGTGGAGCTTATGTGTCTGTAGAAGCATGAATGTTGCCGAATAGATGTGAATGGATTGTATGCCAAGAAGGTTACATTACAGCAGGTAAGTATAGGGAAGCTGGCTGTAAGTATGTGTGTGTGTGTGTGTGTGTGTGTGTGTGTGTGTGTGTGTGTGTCTGTGTGTGTGTGTGTGTGTGTGTGTGTGGGCATTGTGTGCAAGTTTGTCTTTTGGCGCATGAGTGTGGGTGTATCAGTGAGCAGTTCCATGAATGTGAATGTCAGAGAAGGTGCTTGTGTGGGTGTGTGTGTTTGTGTGGTTGAGTGTATGTATATGTATATGTGTGCGCATGGGTATCTGTAGGCTTGTATATGGAGCATGAATGCTGCCATGATGAGTAGGCTAACAGGAAGGGCACTAGCAAGATGAGGTCTGACTGTGCAGTGCTCATTTCAAAGGCATGGTAATTAGCCAATAATGAGAGGTTCCTGTGCACGGGATTACCTTGTCTCTGAATCTGAGATTGTTGCCATTGTACTAATTGACTAATTTGTGTTACCGCCAATTAGAATGGGCAGAAGGAATTTTCTGAACCTCAGGGAAATTGTACTTGTAGAAAAACTGGAATTGCAAAGGTGAGATTCAATTTTCTTCATATTTTTCTCCATTTAACAAATACATATATACACATACATATACACACACACAGATAGATATATATATGTGTATGTGTGTGCACTGAAGTTTGTTGACCCTACCCTTGGTCGACATCTGTTTAGCCAACGAAATTTGACAGATTAACGAATGATTGACAGGTTTGTGATATCACACAATTCTTAGGGTAGGGAAATATGCCCTTTCCTTAAGACCGTGTAATTTTAGAGTTAGTATATACAATTAGCAGGGAGTGTGGGGAGTGCAGGGGGCTTGCCCCCTGAACAATTTGATGGTACATGTGAAGTAGTGTGTCAGCTTTTGCAAAGCCAGTCTTTCAGTGCCGACTTTGTAAACATCAAGATTTGGGTGTTTTGGTTAATATTGCTACACGCACACACACATATATAGATATGGTTATATTTTACTTTATTGCACATGATAGAACCAATTCATTGAAAATAGATTAAAAAATATAAAAAATGTCAACACTACATTAAATATACAAACTCTAAGAATACACAACAGTGGGGAAAGCAGAAATTATCTATCCTCACTGTTCAATAATATTTTACATAAACACTCAAAACAATACATTATCATGCAATGAAATAGGAATTTGCTCAAACATGCCCTGAACTCATGTGTCAATGAACTGAAATTACAATGAAACCACCTTAATCCCAAATATAGTTGACTTTCATTTCGTCAGATTTTTTTTTTATTCAAACAGAATGAAAGCTGGCTTATGTGATTGAAAATCAACTGATAACACATACCAGCTTTTATTTCTGTGTTAGCAGAGGGGTATGTTGGTGTGCAGTTTTTTTTCCTTTTCATAGATTAAGTATCTAGCCTTTTAGTTACACACACACACACACACACACACACACACACCTTTTTAAAATAACTAGTCTACAGCTAGTACTAGTTTCACATGATGTTTGCTTATGCAAAATATGCAAAAATATGGTGTAATAAAAGTTAATATGTTTTAAATATACAGTCAGTTAATATTCAGGCTGACATTCCTTGCAACCCCTGAAATACATCAGAAGGGGAGAGCCTTAGATTAAAAGTTCTATGAATAATTGTGGTGCTTAGTAAGTAGATTTCCTAATCTGATTAATGCTTTGTCCTCACTAAATTTCAATCTTCTTGACCAAGTCTTAACTTGGTAAAAAATGTGAATGCATCTATGAGTGTGTGTGTCTGTGTGTGCGGTATGTATGTATGTATTTTCTGCAATATCAACAGAACATTTTGCAGGGACAGGTATATCTTGCAGAGGATATCACTGCTCTGGAACAGATTACGCATCCTCAAAAAACAAAGTTCATCCCTGTTCATATTCAAGTTCAACTTGGGATGGGAAACAGAAAATGTACAGTAAAAAGAGGTCCAAATCCATGTAAATGAGCTCAAGGAACAATAATCCCTGTTCATATTCAAGTTCAACGTGGATGGGAAACAGAAAATGTACAGTAAAAAGAGGTCCAAATCTGTGTAAGTGAGATCAAGGAACAATAAACAAAATACCAAAAAACACATCCAGGGTAGCGATGGCCACCTCAGTTGCTAATATTAATGCCAACATCACAGTTGATTGATGGGAAAATGCATACATTTTTAATTGTGCATCTAATTACAAAATGAATATCTAATTTTACAAACATTTTGTAGATGATATATTTATGATCTGGCAAGAAGAAGGTTGGCATTCTTTTGGAGTTTGTGCACTATTTTGATAATACAACTGATTTTCTGAAATTTAAAATAGCATATTCAGAACAAGAGGTCAACCTTTTAGATGTAAAGATTTAAAAACATGATGCTGAACTAGGGACTAGCATATATAAGAATGAAGTACATGCAAATCGTATCTTACATAGATGTAGCAAGCATCTAAAGCACGTTTTGAAAGGTGTAGTAAAAAGTTAACTGCTCAGAGCGAGTTGCTTTAATACAAATTCTGAGACATGTTCATTGCAAATGACAGAAACAGATTAATTTCAGAATAGGTTTTATGATCCTGTTTTACTTGATATTTACCGTGAGGTTTTCTCTGAATGAGATAATAAAGCAAGACCTTATTTTATGCACTCTGTAAATTTTTTACTTAAGTCTGTTGATGGTAACAGCAATAATAATGTAAATAGAAACAGAAATAATATAAGATATTTGACTTGTTCTAGTACTAGAACAGAGGATAGTCTTCACACATAGTCACGAATAGATAGGGTGTTAAGTGACGCTCCACAATTTGCCTTCAAGAACTATGAAAACTTGAATCAGAGACTTTGCTTCCATTAAATGAAGTCAGCAAAAGGATCAGTTGTAACTAATGTTCCCATATTACAACTGCTCATGTTGTAAACACATTGTAACAGATGTGGACTTTGTGCATCCAAGCACTGGAAAAAAAAGTATAAGTTTGTTATAAGAATTGTATCACTGAGAACATAATATACATAGCTGCATGCATCAAATGCAAGTCTTTTATGTAGGAAAGTGTAATCGAAGACTTAAAGATCGAATTATTGAATACTTGCCAGATATTAGGAGAAGTGTAGATACTAATTTGCTTGCTAAACATGTCAAAGAGAAGGGATGCGATCACAGTTTTAAATGTTGTGCTAGACAAGTTTTATCTAAAATAGAAGGGGTGGTGATTTAAAAACTTTACTGAAATATTTGAGGAGAATTAGATAATACGACTGAATGTGGATAATCCGCCTGGGTTGAATTCTGCTGTCAGTATAAAACCTTTACTGAAATTCAAACAAAACAAACTATGAAAAATGTATTATATATTTTGTTTATGCTGCATTCTAGACAGGTTTTAAATCAACTGATTGTTTTTTTTTAAAGTGGTTGTTGAACTGTGTCTGGTCTCATTATTTTTTTTTTAAAGTGGTTGTTGAACTGTGTCTGGTCTCTTGTGTGTGTGATTTGCCTTTTTAAACAAACTGCTGCTCTTAGAAAATTGTATGCATTGATAGTGAAAACCTAAAAGCTTTGCTGAGTTGCATTAAATGGAACTTTATATTGGAGTTGCATTCAGATGTGTTTTTTGTTAGAAAATTTACCTCAGGACTTTTCCTCTGTACTACTAATCGACAGAGGCATCTCCTCAATGCTTTATCTCATGCAGAGATCCTCTAAAATTATTCTATGGTATGATCCAAGTTATTCTAATTGGGGTAATATATAATTATTGACCATGGAATGAATAAGGCCGATCTCTAAGCAAATGGGATACAATTCAAGCACAAAAAGGAACTATATATATATATATATATATATATATATATATATATATGTGTGTGTGTGTGTGCATATCTACACACACTCATATTCTGACAGCATGTTCGTAGCTTTATAGGCAAGTACCCTTTTTAGCTGTCCTTTTGGTCCATTCTAAGCGTAGCCAATTTCCCTTTCGGAGGTGAGAATCAAACCCTGTACTTCTGTCTGTGAGGTAAACACCTTAACCATTATACCAACCCCCTGTTAGCACCTGCAGTATAATGATCTATCTACTGTAAATTCTGAAACTTCATCAGATAGTAAAGAAGTGCATTGCTAACATTTAAGCATGACCCTACACAGCTTTTGCAAAAACCTTTTTTTTTTAATTTTCTTGTAATGAAAGCAAATGATAGCACTGTAGCATTTATGTTGTGATAACATAAGTTGCATGAGGCCTTTTCCAATCTCATATAACATGCTTATGAACCCTCTCACTTTATTTTATCTTTTTTAGTGAAAAGTGTGAGTAAAATATTTGACAGGTCACAAGGTGAGGGATGGGATTATGACTTGAGTTCTATACTCACACCCTTTGTTCACCCACCCTGGAATTCTGACACAGGCTTTGAAGCTGTAGAAGGTTTTCCTGGCTTATGAAAGGAAACTGGATACATGTAACCCTTGCTAGTGTGAACTTGCCTGAGCCATCACTGTAAAGTACAAAAATTGAAAATAAAAATCCCTGAAAGCATAAACTCAGAATGTAAGTTGATTTTGAATCTCTGAAATACTATGCCTGCTGATGAAAGTACAGCCTTTAGCCTTGTATTAGCTATGTAATTTGCAATTCTTATATTTAGTACTTTATTTAAAACAAGGAATCTGCTTCTGAAAGGTTGTGAATGGGTCACTACAGAGACCTTTTTGTGATATGTACCTACGGTCAAAAATTCCTGGCACATTCCTCACCTTTGGAATCGACTCTGTCAGTGCATTAAGTAGAGTATATCCTTGAAAACCTTCAAAGCAAATCTTGTTGATTGAATGGGTACCCATAAAGCAAACAGTCTTGTTTACTGCCAGGCAGTGCTCTGGGCCTGACTGATAAGTGTACATGTTTTATAATTATGCAAAACAAATGGTGCCTGCAAGTAACATTACTGACCATCTTAAAGAAATTTAACTACACTTTTAAATATGCAGTTGAATTTAACTTTAATGTGAGTTATGTAAACTTTGTTCTCTGTAAATGTAACATGCCACTGAGCTCAGTCATGACAGAAAAGGGATAATTTACTTCTCTTCATCCCAGACACTCGATTAAATAGCATATCTAGAAGTAAATTAAGATATGTCTTCAGACAAAGAATTTGAAATACCTTTCAAATTTGAGAACAGTAGATTCCTCACATCTTCATTCTGAATTGTTGTGATCATAATTTGAGTGAATCCCACATACAGCTAAAGACCCTGCTCTCCCAGACAGATAATCTCACCAGTGGAATGGGTTGATGGTAGTGGAGCTCAAAATCAGCTTGCTGTGTGGGTACTGTGCCATCCTTGTTGGTCACAAAAAATGTTATGCCTTGCTTTGCTTTCCTTTCCTTCTAGCAGAAGAAAGGCAAAGTTTGTGCCTGCTCTGCCTGGAATCTTTATCAGGTGTGAATCCTTATGTAAGGTACTTAATACCTATATAATTGCCAAGTGTTGCTTCTAAAACACAGCTCTAACTATCCCCGGGACTTTAAATGGCAAACATTGACCACTCATTCAATTAACTGTGAGCTGACTATTCCAATATACAGACTTGCTAGTTAAAGTAAGGTTACTATGACTAGAGCCACAGCCCCCTTCTCACTGATTTGTTGAGTTTGTGGGTTTCTAAGGATTTGCAAGACATGCCATTAGATTTGCTAGTATCTATATGCACTCTAGGATTCATGTTGTGAAGTTTCCAAAACTGGATCTAACATTCCATGTACTTTCTGGCCAAGTCAGACTAAAAGGATTAAATAGCATTCCATTTCCTGTAAAAATGCCCTCAATTATTCCAGTGACTTGGGCTGAGACTGTGAGGGATGTATGACACTGTTAAATGTTTTATTTGCTGGTCCTTCTCCTTATTTGAAAATCTTAGTCACTCACCAGCATAGGTTCATTTGGTCAAAGATTCATAGGAGGTTACTAGGCTAATGGCCAAAGATTCCTTACAAGCCTACCCATGTTATACCTGAGTTATCCTAGCAATCTTAGCCATGTTATACCCGAGTTACCATAAATGACCTTGGTTAGATGGGCATTATTACCAGAGCAAGTCTAAGGTCAGCACCGACTATCTTGGTCCATGAGGGACATGGGCATCACCCCCAGGATGAATTTGTGGTCTGCCATTCAATTGTCCAGGTTACACTTGAATATGGCTAGTGTAGAGCTCTGCTTTAAATGAATTGGGAGTCTATTCCAAAGGAGTTGCATTCTCTGAGAGACATATCTGTGTCTCCAGCATGATCTGTTAATGTCACAGGCTAGGTTAAGATCCCTGGAGTGAATGACTTTTGTCCCATTTGATTTGCAGATGTGTAGCATTTCCATTAGTGCAGGGTCGAGACTGCCATGTAGGCCAGGCACAAGTTGTCTTTTAGTAGGCTGTAAGAGACACACTACAGTGATAGGTTTTTCAGTCTATCTACATTAAGATATGAAAAACCACTCAGGAAAAATGCCAGCGTCCACAAACAAGTATTTAATAAAATCAATGTCCTTTACAAAACAATGTTGTGATGGAAAAAAGTCCAAAATAAGCCAAAAAACAAGAATCAAGAAATCCAAGTATAAAGCGCTTTTCGTCTGTTAATATAAACAGACTTCTTCAGACAAATGCACTCTGTAAGTCAAAGGGAATTTAAATGCAGCACAAGTAGTCACATGACAGATGTTACTTAAAGTTAACTCTTTCAGAGTCAGAGCAGTGCTGACTTGCTTTTCACCTTTTAAAGAGAAAGACAATATGCAAAAATCAAGAAAACCTAACAACAAGTGATTTGAGTTAAACACAGTGATTCAATGTGTTTCATGCATTGCATTCTAGTTATTTTACACTCTACTTTTCAAAAGCAAGAAGTGTATATGTGTATTACTACAAACCAGGATGTTATATCAACAAGCATTAACATATAAAAACATACAAATGCTAATGTTGAATGTGTTGTCAGTGCCTGTGTGTGAAGTACTGAACAGGACTACAGTTATGTCCCAGATGTAAAAGAAGTCTAAATATTAAAAGGGTGCCCATACATGTAATGCTATCACACTACACCCCCCCCAAAACAACAATAATGTATTAAACCGTGTGTACGGTGTGTATTTAATACCTGTCCTGTCAGAACAGGGTTAGACACTTATTAAAACAATGTCATTAAATACTAAACAAACTACCTTAAAATGTACTAAAACACAACAAGCAATAGACACCTGTCCTCTGGTTGGTCAAATGCAAAATATGCGCATTGGAGGACTGTGTGCATTAAGTGCAAAATTGTACACCTAACGTAACCAATTCTTAAGTTTAAGTATACAAGCGAGCAAATAAACTTCGTTCAATCCTGGTGGGCGACATGCATCCAAACGTAACTGCCATAAAAGTTCTATCTTTTCTAAATTTAGTGAACTGGAGCCACCGCTAAGCATAGTATGGATTAAATTGTCCTGATCTTGTATTTTCTCAATAACTTTAAATTTAAACGAGTGGTTGGGTTTTTCCATACAGTGCTTTGCTAGTGCAGTCTCTTGTTTGTGTCTACTGATTGCATATGTGTGATCGTAGATCCTGTCACGAATCCTTCTGTCGGTTTTCCCGACATAGAAGGCTGGGCATAGTTGACATAAAGCCAGGTAGACTACACCTTTAGAGTTACAGTTGAATTTGTTTCTCAAAACATAATTTCTATCTCTGATAACAAACTTGCTGCCTATATCTGTATACTTACAATAATTACACATCTCACAACGGAAAATACCTGCTGTTCTGCATGTGTTGTTGTGTCGACCTTCTATGATGTTTTTTAAGTTTTTACCATGCCTGTAAGTGACAACTGGTGATGGTCCTAACTTTTGGGTGATGTCTCTGTCAGTTGAGAGCAAGTGCCAATTTCTTTTCAATATGTCCACCACTTCTCTTGCTCTTATATTGAAAGTGAAAACAAACCTAATGTTTCCATTGGTTGTTTGTGTTGAACTTCTACTCTCAAGTGTGTTATAGTTAGAGGTGTTTGTGTGGTTAGTCTGTTCAGCGACAGTTGTGTCAAGATCTAGATTTGACTCCCTTGGTACTAATGGGATGTCCTTGTTCAAAATTGGTTTGTATATTCCTTTTTCTCTTTTAACTTGGACTTCCATTATTATGTTGTTGATTAATTAATTGTGGTAACCCCTGTGTGAAAACATATCATACAGGTTTTCACATTCCACTAAAAAATCATTTTGCATGGTGGTCATTCTTGCAAGATAGAACTTTTATGGCAGTTACGTTTGGATGCATGTCTCCCACCAGGATTGAACGAAGTTTATTCGCTCGCCTGTATACTTAAACTTAAGAATTGGTTATGTTAGGTGTACAATTTTGCACTTAATGCACACAGTCCTCCAATGCGCATATTTTGCATTTGACCAACCAGAAGACAGGTGTCTATTACTTGTTGTGTTTTAGTACATTTTAATGTAGTTTGTTTAGTATTTAATGACATTGTTTTAATAAGTGTCTAACCCTGTTCTGACAGGACAGGTATTAAATACACACCGTACACACGGTTTAATACATTATTGTTGTTTTGGGGGGGGATGTAGTGCGATAGCGTTACACGTATGGGCACCCTTTTAATATTTAGACTTATTATACATCTGGGACATAACTGTAGCCCTGTTCAGTACTTCACACACAGGCACTGACAACACATTCAACATTAGCATTTGTATAGGTTCATAGGTTCATACTAGGCTATCTGCCCTGGGGCATTTATAATCCTAGCCTGATTGTGTTTGGCTTACGCCACCCCTTGATTTGAGTATACTGTGCCCTTTTTAAAGTTTAGTTTACTGTGCATCTGTCTAATAGTGACATGGAAGTAATCCCCGGGACAAACGTACGATCCCCCATCCACTCATCAAGATTCTTCTTGAAGAGAGTCAGTGAGGTGCTCTGCCTAACATGAATTGGAATTCTATTCCAGAGCGAAGGGAGCCTTTGGGTTATGAATCTGTCCCTCCAGCATGTTCTATTTATTTCTGTGCTGAGGTTCAAGTCCCTCGAGCGCGTGGCTCTAAGGGATTTAGATTTACTGAGGTGGAGCATGTCCATTAATTCTGGGTTGGACATAGCTTTATATGTCAGGCATAGATCGCCTCGAAGTAGGCGGTATGCAACTGAGTAGAGCTGGAGTTTTTTTAACCGAGCAGCATATGGCATCTGTTTGAGTCCCTTGATCCTCCTGGTGAGGTACTTTTGGGGTCTTTCTAATTGCTGCAGGTGTTGGGTAAGGTACATTCCAAAGGGGACATTGTATTCTATGATGGGCCTGATGAGGGTTGAATAAAGGGGCACGATTACATCTCTTGATCTAGATGTGAATCCTTTCATGATGAGGTGGGCTATGTAGAAGGTCTTTCTAACCTCTTTGGTAATGTGGTTGTCAAAGGAGAGATTGCTATCAACTTGGGTCCCCAGATCCCTAATTACTTTCTCTGTACTTAATGGGTTACCACCTATGTGGTAATTTGTGGGCACATTGTTTTTGCCAAAGGGTATGACTATACACTTTTTGGCATTTAGCTTTAGACCATGGCTCTGGCACCAGTTATCCGTCTCTGCGAGACCTTTTTGAAGGATGTTTGTGTCAGCTGGAGAGTCGATTATGGCGCCCACTTTGCAGTCATCTGCGAACTTGGTGAGCCATAGTCCTCCCACATTGGCCTGTACCTCAGAAAAGTAAATACCGAACAAGAGAGGCCCCAGGACAGAACCTTGTGGGATGCCACTTGTGACCGATTTCGAGTCTGACATGGCTCCAGCAACTCTGACTCTGTGGGTTCTGTCTTTGAGCCAATTTGCGACCCATCTTGTAACATAGGGGTTTATATTTAGGCTGGATAGCTTATCTATGATGCCTGAGTGGGGTATTGTGTCAAATGCCTTTGCGAGGTCCAGATAGGCTGTGTGGACTACCTTCCCTTCATCTATGGCCTTGGTGACTGTTTCGAAGAAGTCGACCAGGTTCAAAAGGCAGGATCTGCCCTTGACGAAGCCAAATTGGGTAGGATCTAGTGTCTGTAGGTCCCCAATGTCTTTGTTTATGAGTTCCATGATGATCCTCTCCATAGCCTTGCAGACTAGGCTAGTCAGGCTTATGGGGCGATAGTTTCCAGGGTCCGTAGAGGTGCCACCTTTGTGGAGTGGGACTAGTGTTGCTGTACGCCATTCTTTGGGCACATATCCTGTAGTGAGGCTGAGATTGTACAGCAGTTTTACTTGAGGGATTAGTTCTTCTTGGAGTTCACGTAGGACGCAACCCGGGACGCCATCTGGTCCCATGGAAGCAGTGTTTTTATATGTTAATGCTTGTTGATATAACATCCTGGTTTGTAGTAATACACATATACACTTCTCGCTTTTGAGAAGTAGAGTGTAAAATAACTAGAATGCAATGCATGAAACACATTGAATCACTGTGTTTAACTCAAATTACTTGTTGTTAGGTTTTCTTGATTTTTGCATGTTGTCTTTCTCTTTAAAAGGTGAAAAGCAAGTCAGCACTGCTCTGACTCTGAAAAAGTTAACTTTAAGTAACATCTGTCATGTGACTATTTGTGCTGCATTTAAATTCCCTTTGACTTACAGAGTGCATTTGTCTGACGAAGTTTGTTTATATTAACAGGCGAAAAGCGCTTTATACTTGGATTTGTTGATTCTTGTTTTTTGGCTTATTTTGGACTTTTTTCCATCACAACATTGGTTTTTAAAGGACATTGATTTTATCAAATACTTGTTTGTGGACGCTGGCATTTTTCCTGAGCCATTTTTCTCGTTTTTCACGTCAGTTTTTTGTTCTTGGTGGTTGATACATTAAGATATGGTTTGGAGGTGCTGAATTTTCCTTGTGAATAACCTCTCTGGTCTGTCCAGCTGCTGCAAGTGTCTGGTGAGGTACATGCAAAGGGGGGCATTGTACTCTATTAGTGGTCTTGTAAGGGTCGAGTACAGTGGAGTTGTAACATCTTTAGACCTGGATGCAATGCCCTTACTGAGATGCGCAGTATAGAAGACTTTCCTTGCTGATCAAAGTTTAGATTACTATCAAACTGAGTTGCCAAGTCTCACACCACAAGGGGATAATAATGCACTTTGTTGCATTTAGTTTTAATCTCTGGCTTTGTGACATGAAAATACTTGCTAACTTGTGACCATTTCCTACGAATATAAAATAAAAAAAGAAAAAGAAAGAAAAAAATTGTGGAATTTGTAGTTGAAGTTGTAAAGTCCTGCCATCTGCTGGAAACCACAGCAGTTATATATGTTGTGTCTTTCGGCTTATCCCGGTTAGGGGTCGCCACAGCGGAACTCTGGTCCGCTAATGTTTGGTAGAGGATTTTTACATGCTGAGTTACCAGCCCTGACACACAACCTTCAACAAAGGCATGCCCATTCACGCATGCCTCCTCACAGAAGACGCTCTAGCTGAGAATCGAACCGGACAACATCTTGCTGTGAGGCGACAACGGTACCGCAGCACCACTACCACGGGTCACAGCAGTTATATATAGGATGTGAAAATGTAAATGATGCCAAGGTCAGGGACTTTCCCTGGCCAGGGGAGCAAAAATTTTAAATTAGAAGTTTGTTCAAAAAGATACCTAACCAAAACTAAGTAAACAGGCTCATCAAAATGCGCTATGAAAAAAAGTGTTTCTGTATGAAAACAATGTAAAACACAACTGAAAAGGTGTTTAGAAGAAACAAGCCGATAGTTGAGAAAGAAAGCTTGTGAGTTTGCTTTCAGCACTTGTATCTCTCTGCCTGAAAATTCAAAGAAGTTTACCTTAAGAGTTAGTAATTCTTGTAGTTCTTAATTAGCTAGGAAAAAGCTAGTTGGGTTGGGAGGGTGGCCTAATGGTTAAGGTGTTTGCCTTGCAAGCACAAGGTGCAGGATTCGAGTCTCACAAGGAATAATTGGCTAGGCTTAAAATGGCTCACAAGGACAGCTAGCTTAGTACTAATCTATGAACCTATGTAGTTAATTGTTTCCTTTATGCAGTATGTTTTTTTTTTCTTCAAATGGTTTTCTTTCTTTTCCTTGAACAATATATTACGTCTCCGCACATTTAGTTGTTAACTGTATTGCTTAACTCATTCTTTTCTAAATAAAATTTTCTTAATTTTTCATTTGTAAACATCTTATGGCTGGTCATGTTTTACTTAAATACTTTTTTATCAATGAATAATTATGGGTAACTTGTGACATATTTTCCCACCCACCACCATTGGCAAGACTGCTTTGCTAGGCTATCATTTGTGTTTATAATTATTTGACTTATTATGAAGAGTGGACAGTAACTGGGAAGTCAAAAACCTGATAATTCAGGGTGGTATTAGTTTACTACTTTGAGCCAGGACAGAAAACTATAGTTTTGGAGAATATTACAGCCTTCTCTAGAATATGTGTGTGCGTGTGCGTGTGGCATGTATGTGTGCGCGCGCGCGTGTGTGTGTGTGTGTGTGTGTGTGCGTGCGTGCGTGCGTGTGTGTGTGTGTGTGTGTGAATGCATTAGTTTAGGCACTGAAACACAGATTAATGAGAAAGGAGTCTGAGGAGCTTGGCTGAGGACTCTTCTTGGGAGCGTGCTCAGTGCAAAGTCTAATTCTATTTGTGGGGGGTGCAGACTTATACCCAAAGGAGCAGCATACATTTCCTGCATACTTTGTGACCAGGTTTCACTTACTCTAATCCGTTTTCCACCAACAATCGGACTAGAAACATTATACCCCTGGTGGTCATTAACATTGGTTGGCAGTGGTGGGATTCAAACTTCATCTGAGCTTCTGTCTAAACTCTCTTACAGTTACAGTATATATTTCATAATTTACATCAGTACCGTGTACATGTTATAAAATTGCACAGGTTTTTACAATACTAAATGAATTATAAAATTGCACAGGTTACACTACTAAATGAATCTTTAATTGCCAAAACTGCAGTGCTAGTGACTGTAAGAAGCATTGTTTATATCTTAAAATATCACTGGATGGTACATAGTGATGCATCCAGATTAAAAGCTACCTAATAATATTCATACAACTAGATGTACCAATGGAGGAGCAAAAGGAGCATACTATTCAAAGGAAGCTTTATTATATGAAGGGCACACACGGTAAGCTCCGTCATATGGATGGATTTAAGAAGGCATACACTACCAACTGTTATAATCACACACTTACAAAGAGCATACAGTGTGAGCTTTAGTATACTCAACACATTTATGAAAGGCATAGACTGAAATTACCTTTATACTCTCACAATTAGGACGGGCATACTCTTAGATATTAATTAGACAAGCATCGGGGCTTTCTTAATACATAAAGTGACTTGTCAACTGGCCTACCTTAGACGTGAAATATCTGAATAAAAAAATACATTGGCAAAGGAATAAAAGGCAATGATCAGTTCATGAGCTCTGTCATAAGAGAATTACAATGAAAAATCCATAGATATTGGAGAAGAGAAGAAATGCATCCATACAGATTAGGCTCAGGCAGTAAGGAAAGTCCTTGGGACTATGGCTAGGTAAGAGACACACAAGACGAGAGAATGTGAATGATGCATGCATGCAAATGACTCTAGGTAAATCAGTCACTGTGATACTATGAGACAAAGCAGGACTTGCAGATTTTTTGAAAAGAGAATAGGAGTTTTACTTTAGGATGCGGTAAATATTATTCAGTAATTTGGAGGTAACAGAAGAGTATACACAGCAGATGTGTTATGTACAGACAACATACAGCATGATTTGCTTTAGAGGAATGGGGAATCACAAAGAGTATATACCAGTCAAGATCTAAGGTTAGATTTGGGAGTTTGGCCACCTAATGCTGTTGAAATATGTTCCTGGGTAGTAACTGGGGTTCACAAATTAGTGTCATTTTACTACTGTTGAGGTGTAGTATAGACCCCCACTGGCTAGAGTTAGCTTTTCTGAAAGATGTCTTGTACCTTGGCTGAAACAAATTTGGGGCCTTAAAAGAAGATGTGGATAGTAAATTCATTTGCATACTGATATAACCTGCTTTTCCTTAAACATTTTGATGAGAAGGGGTCTCAGTACACAAGTGCTACTTGTAGAATGTTGAGACACAAAGCTTGAACTCTGCAGACTGCTAAGAGGAGACTTGTGTCTGGCATACAAGGTATCCTCAAATCTATTACTGATGGATTCACTGCACATAAGCAAGTCAAATGACATCAGAAATACTTGGTCTATTGATCTAAACCCCTTCAGGAATATCAATAGAACTGTTTGAAGGTACAGGTATATTTCACAGAAGATACTGCTACTATGGAACAGACTCCCCATCCACATAAAAAAAAAAAAAAAAAAAAAAAAAAAGGTTTACCTCTGTCCATTTTCAAGCACAACTTAGATCTCTGGATGAGAAACAAGAACTCTACCCCAGGACTGTCCCCGTACTAGTAACGGACAGATGCAACTCGTAACTGTTTTATCCCATGCATGGGTCCCCTCAAACTATCTACAGTATTTTCCCAGTTATTCTCATTAGGGGTAACATATAATTATCGACCATGGGATAGGTAAGTCCAATCTGTAACCTAATGGGATATGTTATTTTCAGCAGAAAAAGGGAAATTGGCTTTGGTTAAAATGGACCACTAGGGCAGCTAGCTTTGTACTTACCTAGGTTGGAGAGACAAAGCATGTGTTTATTTGACCATATGAGCTCAGACTTATGGGTAGATTTTAAACCATTTGATAACTGGTGAGGAGATATCTGTGTAGTAGGAGTTCATGGCTCACAATATAGAAGAAAAAAGGAACAGGAACCTGCACGTATGGTAGCTGCACGGCTCCAAACCCAATAGCAACTGAAAAAACAGTAGAGCCAGCAAACAGTGACCAAAGTAAAGATATTTATTAGGAGGACATAAAACAAAAAATGGAGCAAGCTTGCTCCATTTTTTGTTTTATATCCTCCTAATAAATATCTTTACTTTGGTCACTGTTTGCTGGCTCTACTGTTTTTCGGTCACAATATAGAAGGCCTTGAAGTCACCAAGAAAGATGGTATCTCTGGAGTCCAAATTGACTGAGTAGTAGGCTGGAATGGTTATCACTTTCCTGGCTGTAACCTGTACTACTAATAGTATGGCATTACATTGAAAGCAAATTTTGCTGCGATTGATTATGATGAATTTGTAATTGCATGCACTATACAAACACTTTTTGGAGAGATGAGCACTGTGCAAAAGGACAAAAACTGTCAAAAGTGATCTGCAAGCCCTTCTTTGTGAAATGAGATCAATGAAAGCTTTATTTCAAGTAGCTGGGAACTGTGGTTCTCTAATCCTGACCTGCTGATACAGATGTAAAATAAAATAAAATAAAATAAATAAATGTAGAAAGGGCAGGACATAGTTTCAGGCACTCCTGCAGTAAAAAAGAAGCTCTTTTGTGCAGAACCTAGTCACAGATTCTGTGCCTATTTTCATGATGGAATCTAGGTCAGGAGTTGATGCAAGAGCTAATGCTAATGGGATGAGTTGGATTTGGGGAGCAACTTAGGAAATTTTCCCTGAAAACTATTGCAATCCCGGGTAGCTTAATGTTGAAGGAGAATTAAATAATTTTATAAATATTTGCTGTTTAATTAATGTAGCGATTAATCAGTTCTGAAAGGCTTACAGTTGATTCACTGGCGACTAAAGAGCTATGGCTAAGTTTCCTTCTTTAAACCTAAATCTTCTTGAAGCTATGCAGTCAGCCTTCACACTGTGTAGAAGTCCCAACTGCCTCTGTTAGCACATACAACCATATTCACATAATGTTATATAGCATTAATTTGACTCCTTTCATCAACTAAATTAAGAAAGACTTTGCAGAGGGATAATTTTCAAAGCATGTATCATGTAACCTACACATCGCATGAAACTGTACCACAACCACTGTGACTGTATGTTGTGGTATGAAACATGAAACAGGGTCTGCTTCTGCTTTCCATAAAGAAGTCAAACATTGAATTATCTTTTCCATTTCATTTGGATAGTTTTCCTTTTACACAGAAATTACTCAGTACAATCCTATGTAGTCTTAAAATATACAATTTTCCTTATATAGAATTAACAAGGCCTCTGGAAGCAATTGCCATTTTTGTAACATAAAAGAAGACACATCAAAGTTATTTGTACAGTGTATGGTATCGAAGTGTGTTGTTCTAAGTCACTGGCAATGGAAGTGTTCATATCCCAGATGCCCCTGATGTTATTCATTCCTGACTTCATTCAGCCCAGTATTATCAAGTACTCCCATTCCAGGAAATATCTGGCCAGTTTAATTTCAGTTAATTGCTGACCTGCAGTATTTGCATGCAACAAACTAAGTATGCTTTCTAAAGCATATATTACTGTTACACCATAGCATCCATTTAGTCTTTGAGAAGAGAAGATACAGAACTAGTTAAAATAATCAGTACTCTTTAATAAAACCAGTCTGTGTCAGGCTAACTAGAAGAACATTTTTTTTAAATTGAAAAAAAAAAATAAAACGTATTCCTGTTAGAAATTTCATCTAAGTGAAGTAAACCATCACAAAGCCCTATCACTATACTTAGGTCACCTCTTAGCAGTCTGTAGGTTACTATGTTGCCCATACAAAACATTCTCTGACTTAATACTAATGGATTTACTGCATATTAGCAAGTCAAAGGGCATCAGAAATACTCATTTGTAACATCAACAGGATGGTTTGGAGGGACAGGTATATTTTGCAGAGGACACTACTGCTGTGTAACAGACTCACCATCCACATAAACAAAGTTCATCCCTGTCCATTTTCAAGTGCAACTTAGATCTATGTATGAGAAACAAAAAATTTAACCCAGGCCTGCCCCCTGTACTACTAATGGACAGATGCAGCTCCTATATGCTTTATCCCATGCACGAGTCCCCCCTCAATCTATCTATATTATGATCCCATTTGTTTTCATTAGGGGCAATATATAGTTATCGAGCATGGGATAGGTAAGTCCAATCTATAACCAAACGGGATAGATTATTTTCAGCGGGGAAATTGACCAGGCTTAAAATAGCCTGCAAGAACAGCTACTCTAGTACTTGCTCATGAACCTATGAACGTATTACTTTATCAGGTAGAACAAATCTTGATCTCCAGCTATGAAGTTTAAATACACACGTCAAATTCCTTTGCAAAAATGCAGAGTGATTTTTAGCTTTCTGTTAAGCCCCTCCACTTAATGTGTGGTCTTGCAGAATTTTATATTTTCTGCCACTGCAAAACTGGTTGCAGCAATAGTAATATATTACATGCTGTTTCTTCACTACAAACTCTTTTTTTTTCTTTGCTTCCAACCAGCAGACCCTCTCTCTCTCGGTCATCTGGCCTATTCCTTTTCTACCACAGGCACACATAGATCTCAACATCTTAGCACAAAAAATCTGGGTAAAGCCAGAAATAATGGGGGAACAGAGCCATAAAAAATAGGGACAAATGTTAAATACTGCTCTTATAAACTTAGGAAGTTGCTAGAATAAATGGTCTTGTATTACTTTGCATTTTCTGAAGGATATGAAGTTTGAAACTGAAATGTCTGCCATTATTTAGTGAATTCAATCATCATCACTGATTTGCCACAAAAGTCCACAAAATCACACATTTTATGAGCAGCAGACCAAAAATATGAGGCAAAAATCTGGACAGTTCAGAGGTATGCGAGGGACAGACTCAGCAGAGAGGAGCTATCATTGAGGCAGCCATCAGGGTGGTTCAAGATTTGTTCTTTAAACCTAATACCTGCACATGATCATTGCCTGTTTTCTTTTATACTTATTATATAATGGATGTTTCAAAACATTACTTGCATGGAAATCCCATGAAACATCACCTCTTAATGACGAGTGGTGATATTTTACAGCATGTAGTTTCCTATATATAAAATAAAACTTTTACCATTACTGTAATTAGTACCTTGTATTTATATTTTTTGTTTTTAACATTATAAGCATTTCCAAAAAGGGTACATAGCATGTGCTCATGAATACACAGGTACATATATAGCTATAGACATACATACACACAAACATAAAACTCATCTTGGGAAAAATCCGGTTCCCTTGAATTACCACATCGATGGTAGTCCACTGAACACAGAAGGCGTTATAAGACATCTGGGAACACAGGTTGACAGCAACCTGTCTTCTGACCACCATGTTGCCACGGTTGTCAGAAAGTCCTTCTATGTGGCACATCTCATTACTAAGGGTTTTGTATCCAGGAAGAAAGAGGTCATTGTCTCCCTCTACTCTTCCCTCATTGGGCCAATCATTGAGTACAGTTCCCCATTTGGCATGTACCTCACGAGACACCTGCAACAACTGGAGAGACTGCAAAAGTACCTCACAAAGAGGATCCTAGGCCTTAAACACTTGTCCTATATGGACAGACTCAAAAAACTTCAACTATTCTCTGTCTCATGTCACCTACTTAGAGGGGATCTCTGCTTGACTTACAAAGCCATGTCTGACCCAGCTCTGTTAAAAATGCTACATCTAAAGAAATCCCAATCCCTCTGCACCACAGGCTCCAGAGACCTCAACCTCATTACCACAATCAACTTAACATGCTGGAGGGACAATGTTCATAACCCAGAGACTGCCCATGCTATGGAATTGACTTCCCATACATGTCAAGCAGAGCACCTTACTGGCCCTCTTAAAAAAAAATAGAAAATTCACCCTGGGGATCACTCCAGTGGCTCTACTCGACAGAGGCACTAGGAACTAAGGTCGGGTGGGACAGTGCTAGGGTAATCCTATGAGTTAGGCTTGTAAAGGCTCCAGGGCCATTAGCTTAGTATACACCTATGGACCTATAATTGTTTTTCCCTTCCACCCATCCTGTTGTAGTTGTATTCTTAAATCCAGTGTATCTGTTGTTGCTGGCCCCTTATGATGATTTGACAGCATAATTCTCTCCATCTCCCTGTTTATTGGCTTTTGACAGGCACATAAGTATAATTTTGTAAAGTTCCTCCCCTTAAACTACTCATCAACCTAAAAAACTGTTGATAAAATTGCTTAATACTGAATGTACTGATACTGCTTGCAATGATTTTAACATCAAATTACTGAGCTTTTTTTTTTACTATAATTAGTTTGCTGGTTCTTGCTGGTGGCAGAAGAAGGTTTCCCGGCTAGTTGTTTTGCATTGAGATTTAAATACTCAGTAGTAGGTCCTCTCAAACATTATACTAAAACCAAACTCCAAGCAGCTACCCCTGCTCCTAGAGTCATTGCTGTTGGTATCATGGACTAGCAGTTCCCCACAACCTCTCTAGCCAGCCTGAATGAGATGGGTATCATAGACTCATGCTGTACAATTATCTGCTATTCAAACAACATAACACAGTGTATGACAGATGCATATATATAAAATGTCCTTGGAGGCAAAAATATCACACACAGTAAACTCAGACACCAAAATCCTCAGCAGCGCACCACACATCACACCTCACCAAGGCTATTACAAACAATACATGTAATCCATCATACACTGAGGTTCTAAGGTTAACTTGTCTAAAACTCAAAAACCTTCAAAATACAACACAGGCACAATGCACACTCATCAAGTTAAGCCTACCTGCTCACATAGCACAAGGAACGCCAAAGTCACAGATGCTGAGCTCATAAGGCAGGCATCAACCCAACCAAACATTCTTGTTATAGGTAACTCCATTGTAAGACATATAGATGTGTCTCTTATTATTCTGAGAAAGGCAAGAGTGATGTTTAGATGCTTGTCTGGTGCCAGGATCTGTCAGACAGTGCATGCACTCAAGTCCTTGAACAACAAGTATCAATATGACTCTATCATAGTCCATGCTGCTGTCAGTGACTTGAGGTGTACCTCCCAGGATTATATGAAGAGAGACATGATGCAGCTCTGAGACATGTCTTCCAGGTAAGTATTAACATATACCAACGAAAAATGGTCCGGTCGCCTGGACATTTTTCCATTCATATCTTCTGTAAGTTTATTTATTTATTTTTTTAACAAAAATAAACAAAAAAATCTGCAATCCAGACTCTGGACATACAAGAAAGACAGGATGGAGAAAATACTAGGAAAATCAGGTACATTATTTAAAACTAAAGACACGTACCTGATTTTCTTTGTATTTCCTACCTCCTAAACTATTCATAACCTTTCTTATTAAAAAAAAAAGAAAAAAGCAAGAAAAAAGGAGCAACAGAGACCTTCTTTTCTCTGCTGCTTCCTTTTCAGAGCATTGATGTACTGGGTAAGCATCGGAACTCAAGTCCCGTATGCATGTTCAGTACATCAGAAAAAGCCCCAGGATACCTGAAAAACATGGAAGGGCACGGACGCATTATACAAAGACATTGTTTAAGAAAAGTAAGTATTTTTTTTCTTAAATAATGTCATTGTATAATAGCAATAACTGACTCTGTGGTGTGGTGTATTAGGACTTACCCACAGTTGGCTTTATTTAATCACTCGGGCTTTGCCCTTGTGATTGAACCACACCAACCGTGGGTTTTTCTTAATATACCACACCGACGTCATCGGTTATTACTTAAATAAACACTGTGTCCTTAAAGGGTAATTTGCATATATCCCATGGGCCTCCATTACAGGAGGTTTAAGGAATTACACAGTAAGAACTCTAGCTATGGTATGGTCCTAGTTATTCTCATAAGGCATAATATATAATTATTCACCATGGGATTGGTAAGGACAATATGTAACCAAATGGAATAGGTTATTTCAAACACAAAAATGAGCATTGCTAGGCTTAAAATTGCCCAAAATGACAACTAGCCTAGTATTTACCTATGACCCTATATAATCTAACATGAACAAGCTTTATGTGGCTGTACCTGACATCGACTTTGAATTTCTAGTCGAATACCTACTCTGTATTTCACTTTAAAATTAAATTATTAAAGGAACAGTGTTTGCTTTTCTCTGCATCTTTTTAAGAGCAATATATTTTTTTCAGTACAAATGGTCTTTCTAGTAGATTTAAATTCCACCATCCATTTTAAAGCCAGAGACTAAATTTCCTCTGCCTCATATTTGTGTTTCATAGGCATCAGTGTAAGACAATGATGCAGAGTAGATGTTCCCTGTTGTTATAGGTTATTAGGTTCATAGTTAAGTACTATGTTTGTTGCTCTTTTGGACCATTTTAAGCATTGCGAGTTTCCCATTTAGTGCTTGAATTAACTATCGCATTTTACTAGAGATTGTCCTTACTCATCCCAAGGTCGGTCGATAATTATATATTACCCCTAACAAGAATAACTGGGATCATACCATAGAGAATTTGAGGGGACCATGCATGGGATAAAGCATTTAAGAGTTGCCTTTGTCCATTAATGGTAAAAGGCGCTGTCTTGGGGTACATTTTCTGTTTCTCATATTGTGCTTGAATATGGACAAGGATGAACTCTGTTCTGTTGATGTTTCTGAAGAGGTTTAGATCCCTAGAATGAGTATTTCTGATGCCATTGAACATGCTGATGTATAATAAATCCATCAATATTGGGTCGGAGGATGCCTTGTGTGCCAGACACAGGTCACCTGTTAGTAGTCTGTAGGATACTGAGTATAGTGACAGGGCTTTAAGTCGGTCCATGTAGGGCATGTTATTTAGGCCTTGTATCCTTTTAGTAAGGTATCTCTGCAGGCATTCCAGTTGTTGCAGGTGTGGACAGATACATACCAAAGCGGGAATTATATTAATTGACTGGCCTAATGAGGGCTGAGTAAAGGGGAACAATCTAGAAACAATCTCTTTGTTTATAATCTGGGTAATTTAGAAGGAGTTTCTTATAATGGACTAATGTTGGTAAACGTTAGGTCACTGTTCATAACATTATTATTATTGACCTACCATAGTATCCCAGAAACCTGAATAAAAGTTTTGGTTTTATTAATGCTCTCTTGCTATGCTAGCCTTTGTTGCAAATTTAAGAAGAAAATGCTTGATGTAAACAATACACCAAAGAAAGCTTTCATTTTTTTTCTGAATGACCTTAGTGAAGGTATGGACTGATCTACTCTTATACACTTGATGTTCGAGTACAGCACTGCGTTGGTAAGTGTCCTCTGGGAAGTTGTGGGGATATTACTTTCATCAGAGGAGATACCCTGAATGTTGTATTTGTTCAGTTTAGCTTGTTCTCACCAGCTAGTGTCCCTTTGTGTGGATTTAAATAATTTCATCTCCCTCAAACAGCATTGCAAACTTGGAGCTGGATATTTCTTGTTCATGGGAACTTTGTTGAGCCTCCAGTAAGACAGAATAGAATGGAGAAATGTTGATGCATTGAGATATTCCTCATTAATAGTGCCCGCCAGATCTTATGTAATAGTTTAAATTGTATAGGCTAGCAGTAACATAGCTGGGGTAACTGCTGAGAACATACTAATGCATATCCACAGCGATATAAGGCACAAGTCCAGCAGTATGGACATGTATACAACACTATACCACAACATACCATGGTGCACACTTTTTAAAACTAATTTATTTCTGTGCAGTGAGGTGAGATGCACTACACATACTCAGTGCCAAAATGCACACATCATACTTGCCAGGTCATAAGAGCTTGTAAGCTGGAGAATAATTGTACTGAACCTCTTTAATCTAGGAGCAAATGTGAATAAACATTTTTTTTGAAGGGCAATACTTCTGCATCCTCCAAACCTTGCTTTTCTTACCCTGAGGTTGCTGCACTTTTGTCTTTCTCTTTCATTTTCAGACATGCAATATCATCGGACCACTCTGAAGTTAAAGTGAGGGAGTATATGCATCTTATTCTACAAAGAAGTGAGCAAAGAAACTTTGAGTAAATGTCAGCTTCAGCCAGAGTAGTCAAGCAACTGTGGAAATGATGTGAGAGATCAAGTAAGTGAAAATAAGACATTGAGATTTTCCAGAATTCTAGATTAAAATAATCATTAATACTTACTATATGCATTTTGTTAAATGGCTTTTTTCTCCCAAAATGCCAGTTCTGGACTGTTACAAAGAAGTACACTGACAAGAAGCATGAATTGCCTAGGGCTGGAATATCAGTATACAGCTCATTAGAATGAACAACATTTCACTCAATTGCAATTATCAGAAAATATTCTATAGAGGAAAGTACTCTAAAATTGTTTTGAAGGTGACAAGCCCCTCTTCACACTAGCCTGGATACCTCATCCCACACACCCTTTACTTAATTCCACATCCATATAACCATGGTGACAACGGATGAGACCACACACAATGTATGACTGCTGGTGCATAAATAGAAACTGTACTGGTAGTGACTGCCTGGTGGTGACACCAGCCTCAGTTTGAAAAGGACTCTGGCTAAACGTCTTCATATTTCTCTGCTTGTCTATTACAGTACTATGTGTAATGAAACCACATTCTACAAAATGAGATTTCAGCCAAATAAGCATTCAGATGAATCTGTTTTCAACCAATTCTTTTCAATGATTTGTATATTAGGTTTTCTGATTCAGGTAATATATGCATATATACATATATGTGTGTCTCTGTATATATATATATATATATATATATATATATATATATATATATATATATATACATTGTATATACTTATATTTGGAATGGTCAGACATTAAAAAAAATATAACTATACAAGTTTTCTATAAGCCATCCTTCCAAATACAATAATACAAAGTGCATGTTCCCAACTAAAAGGAAGCCAACAATGTTAAAAACACTCCCTTACAAAAACAAAAAAAAGTCAGTAAACCACACACAAATATACTAGTGTCTCCATAAAAATAATTCAACCAAACACACTGCACCCATATATCTGTACAATTATACAACACTACAGTGAAGTGCACAGTCATCAAAGCACAATCCATCAATGCTTGCACTTCAAAAACAAACTTACCTCAAAACGTATATACGTGTCTGCGTGTATATATATATATATATATATATATATATATATATATATATATATATATATATATATGTATATGAATATATATATATAAATATGTATATACTGAACCTAGCAATTGAAAAAGGAAAACAAATAGTTTCCCTTTTCTATTTGCTAAACCTAAACATAATAGTGTCAGGGTTAGTGTTGTTATGCATTAGAAAGGGGGCCAGGGGCCTTTGTGAAACCTATATACTTATCTTAACTATGTATCTTAAACATGGATTCCATATAGAGGGCTAGCTCTCTCTCAACCTCCAAAATAGAGAATCAAGGACATTTGGCTAAAATCAGCGACATTGTATTAATATAGTTTATGCATATTCATAGAGGGCGTGTAGTTAAAATTAGAGAGACAAGAGGGACACAGTAAACGTTTACTTTAACAGATTACGCTATTTTATGTCTAAATCTACAATAGCATAGATATTACTGCCCAAATCAAAACTTCCCCCTTACAGCAAAGAAGATAAAATCACACTACAGTATCAGAAAATGCTCTAGTAAAAAAAAAAAAATGCTTTCTAAAATGTTACTACAGCCATAGTTGTAAGAAGCATACCTTTGTTAACTTGTCACATTATAGGACCCTTCCTCCAATGTTATCTCTTCTCATCAGATCTACATTTTACTTTGCATCAGTGATCTGTTACTTGTGCTACTGACAAAAAAGGCAAACGTTTCCTTTCAGGTTTTTAACAATATCGGAAAAAACTCGAATAACAAACGAAGTAAAAAACAAAAAGATGTCAAACACCCTCTCGCAAGGTACTACTTTAACGTATGAAAAGTTTATTACAACTAAACATGTTTTCGTCACTCTGCTAGAGTAACTTCCTCAGAAGTAAGCCAACTACAATGTTGCAGTTTATTTAAAAACGGCCGCCCTAAGGCACGTGATAACGCTGGCTAACCAGTATTCGGCATATAATAAAACACAAATTATAAAAAACAAGTTGTAAGAAGCAACACAAGATTGGTAACTAATTTAAATATTAAAATTTTCAATTAATTAAACATATGTACTAACAAATGAAAACACAGTATCAAACAAAATCAATACGTTAAAAAACTTTTAAAACCATTATTTTGGAAACACAGGTAACCATGCGTAAAAAATTGTATAATTAACCACGGACTGTTTAGTAATACAGTTAAGTGTAAGAACTATAAGAGCTATAATAGACAATACTTAAGGCTCACCAATAAGTATAAAGCTTCAAAATGATAACACCATCTCTAGGGAAACATTTATCTCATACAACTCTTGAGTTTCAATAAGCAAGCTATATTACAATTGTCGTTAAGACCAGGATGAGAAAATGCATTTAATGCCAATTGCCATTCAAGTTCTCGAGACTCTAAGAATAATGAAGTAGGACCTCCCCTAATATCTTGTTCAAGTTTATCTATTGCTTGAAATTGAAAAGTGTGACCTGCTTTCAAGTTAATACGTTTAACAAGAGCATTGTCATTTTTATTTTTAGAAATCGCATATGTATGTTCATAAATTCTCTCATGGAATTTACGATCCGTTTTTCCTACATAAAACGTTGAACAGTTTTTACAACTTGCTAAATAAATAATGCTTTTAGAATTAAAATTAAATTTATATAAGATGTGGTATTTTTTATCCCCGATTTCAAAGGAACTACCTGTTTTTATGTACTTGCACATTTTACAAGCTCCACAAGTAAAACAGCCATGTAACCTTGTGTTAATTCTAACTTTTTTAGCTTCAAGCAAACATTTCAAATTAGCACCCCTTCTATAAACAATTGTAGGATGGGGGCCAATTCTCTCCATTAACAAGTTGTCCTTGTGTAAAAAATGCCAGTTCTTATATAGAACAAATCTAACTTGGTCACTGTCATTGTTAAAAGTAGTAGTGAAACACGTACTATAAGTGTGACCTTGGTCGTGGTACCTGACCACAGTCGATTGTATCTCAAAGATGCCATCACACAAGATGCACTAAGAGGTTGGCAGTCTTGTGTTGCTTCTTAGAACTTGTTTTTTATAATTTGTGTTTTATTATATGCTAAATACTGGTTGGCCAGCGTTATCACATGCCTTAGGGCGGCCGTTTTTAAATAAACTGCAACATTGTAGTTGGTTTACTTCTGAGGAAGTTACTCTAGCAGAGTGACGAAAACGTGTTTAGTTGTAATAAACTTTTCATACGTTAAAGTAGTACCTTGCGAGCGGCTGTTTGACATCTTTTTGTTTTTTTTTTTTTTTTTTCAACAATATCACTTGGTGACATTTACAAGGACTGGTCACATTACTGATGCTGTGGTCCTTTATTCATCACAATTTCTTCATCTTTGTAGACATTTTTTAAAATGAGCCTTGATGTGCAACTATCTACGCAATATTTAGCCTATGTATGTTCCCCTGGATCATATCACATTTTCCAGTGTTCTGAGAAAGACCTTCTTTTTCCCGGTTCGACAATGAGTCTAAAATGCTTGTCCTGTGATGAAGAAAATGTTAATTGTTTTCTACCTAATTATACTGTTGGATGGCAAGACATGAGAATATAGTTCATGAAATATTCTCACCTCTGAATTAAAGTGAACATGCCAATTTTCAACAAAGATCCCATCCACAAAGCGCAAAATTGAGTGAAAAGCATATGAAGCGCCAGATTCCTGAAGGAAATTTCAGATGTTTGCGTCTCTTGCATTAGAAGAATTTATGCAGAAACTCGGATATTATCTAGAAATCTTGCATTCATGCGCATCATGAATTAACAGACAGACTGCTATGGAAGGTTTTTATTTTAAATATGCAAATACCTTAAATTCTGTACTAGGATGGAAAGTTCAGTGTGAAAATAGCAAGTATTAGCTGCCAAAGAAAGGCCAGCACTGGAGAATTTATGTTAATTACTGTGCTAACTGAGTCATCTTAATCATCTCTGCTATCTACAAAACCTCATTGAAGAATAATGCTTTTTTTTTAAATCCACTGTGAAATGGGATATTGATGTTTGCATGTTCAGCTGGGATCAGTTCAAACCACTGGTGCAGTTCTTAAGGTAATAGCTACATTTTATAAAATATTAGCCCTTCACTTCTGGGGGTGCAAAATTGTCAAGGACTTGTGGAAGACTTTCTATAAGTGGATAAATGTGACCAACTCATGAATCTGTCCTTTTTTAACTTATTATAACTATTCAATACTTTGATATTGGAGCAATAGAAAGCAGCAGGTGCAACAACCAGAATGACAGAAGGAGACCAAAAGTAATCTTACATTTAACTTTAGAAATGTGATTAATGAGATGCAGACACAATTCCTTCTGCAGTTCTGCAGTGCATTTTGTTAGTACGATGCAAGTGGTCAGCATAAAAAAAACAAACAAAACTTGAAAACAAAGATTATTTGAGTGAAGCTATAAGGACAAGCATACAGAAATTATTCACTTCAGGTATGTGTAACTGCTTGGAAAACATGTAACCTTTTCTAAGCACTTTAAATGTTACATACTGCTAATCATTATTGGACCGGAGTTTCGCTGTGGCGACCCCTAACCGGACAAAGCCGAAAGACACAGCAGCAGCAGCAGAAAAAACATGATGTAAAATAGTGTATGCTTTCTGATATATTTTGCACTTCTTTAATTTTTTTTAATATTATTAGGGATATAAGCTGAGCAGGCTGCAGCCAGTTATATACTTAACCTTGCAATCATGAACTGTGTCAACTGGGACAATGGGAACAATAAAATCAGTGCGACATCATAAATGATCTGATGCTGATTCCTATTTCCTGCAGGCATTGGCAGTTGTTCTTTGCCTGTGCTGAATGGCCAGGCTTTTCTTCCTGCACAGGGTTTGCATGCTGGATGCAGTACAAGCTGCAGGCAACTCTTTATCTAGATATAGGTTTGTTTAGTGCCCAAGATGCCAACTATGAAATCAGACTGTGCAAAATTCTTGTAATCCTATAGTAAGCTGGACTAAGTCAAAAATTATACTAGAGATTTTGAGCTACTGAACACACAAAATAGTAGGTGCTGCTGGCTTAAGCCACTTTCTCTTTCTAAAAAAACTGCTGAATTCAGATTGTAAGGGGCATAGCCAAGCTGAGTGAATTTCCCAAAAAGAAAACCTTTGCTTATATGCAATTGGTTGGCCCACCGCTCTGTCAAGTACAACATGGCGCATAACCAGAGATTTACGGCTGGCAATAATCAAACTAGGTGTGATTTGACAGTGTGCAGACTTTCCATTTAAACAGACATCCTGGACTCATTGGGATAGTTGAGAGCCTTGGAGAGATGGATCGATAAAAACATATAACATAGTTCAGTGTGTGCATATATTTTGTTTGTATGCAGTCTTGGTGTATCAAATGTTTATCTGCATCTTGGCACATTATCAACAGTTTATCTGCATACTTATCACATCTTCAAAGCTGTCTATGTTTTCCTCTACACTATACATCTCAGGTAATGTGTTTTGGCAAACATTCAGACACAGTCAAGCCTCAGCCTTACTTGTTATTAGACAGACATCTTAAGGGCAATACTCTTGAAAATGTGTAATATTCTGAATACCTGGTCAATTGGTTAGACCACATACTCTTTGTGACAAGTGCTGTGAGCTATTTAAAAACAGCTCATGATGTCTTAGAAATTATCAGGATACTTCTGTCTAGAAGCCAGCTATACTATTGCTAAATAAACATGAGGTATACAGCTAGATTACAGCCCCCTACCCATCTTCATAAGTGCTTATCATGAGAAAACAGGTATGTGGTATTTATGCCTCCATGTGAAAAAGCAGTAATGCCCGACAGAGTGGGCATTGTTGAAAAATAATAGACAACCCAGTGGTTTTGTGATGGCTGGGCATGGAAGGTCTATAATTTTGCAGTAGCACCACCCCTGGTTGGCATTAATGAGCTTAGAAAATGAGCTACCTGCTAAATTGTAAAATTGTTTTCTCCTTTATGTTTCAAAGTTGGTGTAGGATATGTATCTGTTGGAGGACATACTTTACATCCAAAATATACCTCATGTAAATATTTAATAATGTCTGCACATTCTCAAACAAACACACACACGTACACACACACACACACACACACACACACACACACACACACACATGTACACACACACACACACACACACAGTTAGATTCACAAATACAAATGCAAATAGAGGCAGAAAGAAACAGTCTCTCACACATACAGAAACTCTGTACAGTGATATCCCGTTGGAGAATGTTCATTATTCAATAGTGTATAATTTTCCTTTTTGCTCATTTTCTAAAGAATATTGTTAAAAACGCACATCACACACACACGGCCACACATACATCCAAAAACAGACAGACACACACCATTACACATACACACGTTTCTAATTGCTGCTGCATTAGTTTTGTTTATTTTTACCATTCTTGCTAAACGGGGTTTATCAAGAACAAGGGGTAAGGAAAATGGTTGTTCATGCTAAATACTGCTGCTGTTACTTTTTTGTTATTAATTAATTAATTCATTCATTCATTGTAATTTGTTCACTGGGTTAGAACACTGCAATTACCAATTACAGGCTTAGTCTGGGTTATGTCATACTGTAACAAAATAATGTGCAATATACAAATAGCTTGCATTTATGTGTAGGCATTGAAAACCTGATAAACAGTATATACATAGAGAATCCAATAGACCAAATATATGTACAGTTACATAAGTAGAATAGAAAAGGGAGAACAGGGTTAAAGGAGGAAGAGCAGAGGTGGTGGAGATATGGGCAGTAGTAACTAGGTTAGGAAAGCTAATAGTGACCATTAGATGAAGGAACAGACTAGATTATGTGTGGTGGATTTAGAACAGTAATTGTTTGGTGAGCTAACTTACAGATTTGATGAGTGAGTTCATCAGGTGGTTCAGATATATGAGAGGTAAAGGTACTATGCAGCTGGAGGTACTGGTATATGTAACGTGCTTTAGATAGACAGTTGCATTCAGACTGTTTTAGTAAGTATTGTTTGAAATGTGATCGGAACAGGGAGTCGTTTGTGTGATCAGGTAAATCAGGAGGAAGTTACTGCCATAACTGTAGGGCGAGTACAGTGCAGTCTGAGATAAGGGGTTTCTAGGGAAGCACTGGCTTTACCTTGGCTGCTTAGGTTTTGGTTGTACTTGCAGTTAAAAAACTTGGAAGGGAAAAGGGGAGGGGATGTGTAGTTTAAGTATTTTCAAGAGTACAAAAAAAAACAAGAAGATTTGACCTGGCCTGTACTGGAAGCCCCTTTTGAAAGAGTAAGGCAGTGATGTTCATTCCATAGTGAGTTGGATGTGATTCAACATATTTTACTGAGGGAGTCTGAAAGGTGGCAATGTTTTTGGCACAGGCCGATGGAAACAAATGGTACGCTATCTGAGAACAAACATTTCAATTTTCTTTACTTCTTTTAATTATTTATTTTTTTTTAATTTGATGCTTGGTAAATAAAACCATGTTTAATTACAGTAAACAAGATGTAAGCATTTTGTTTTCCTATGTCTTTTAGACACAAGCAATAATGGCCAACAGGAAGGGCATTATCAGGGAAGTAATGAACCATCCAGAGATGTTGTAAGGCCTGATGCCATAGGCAGAGAGCTTAACAACCACTGGAAGGTCCATTTTTTTCCCTCATAATACCTACCCTTGAGGCATTATTGCAGTTAAATGGGGTAATGGGGTATCTGTTAAATTTTTTTTTTTAATATACATTTATTTTATATTTTGATATAAAACAATTCCTCCGCATACTATTTCAAACTCACTGTAGCATATGAGGTTGTTGGAGGACGTATTTTACATCTAAAATGTAAGTTATGCAAGTTTTCAACATCTACAAACACACTCACACACACACACACACACACACACACACACACACACACACACACACACAAACACAAACAGGCACAGAGAGGTTCACAAGTATATAGACAGGAATACAAACACACATGCCCAGCAAGTGCTGCTACTTTCTTGACTAATTACACTTTAGATATCTTATTGTTCTTAAATTAATGAAATAATGCATACAGTGTAAGGCATTATAAACACCCCCATACCTCACAACATTCCCTAATTGTACTTTTCATTGAAAAAATATTTAATTTTCTGGTAAATTACTGTCACTCAATGAAGCCAGACGTTGTTTCACCCTTCTTATTTTTCAGGACAAGCATCTTGACGGAGAACCTCTTGATCTCTTTTTGTTTTTAGGGTTATATTTAAGAACTGTGCATTATTTTAAGGTTTTGTCCTCGTATTCTTGGCTTTATCTGTAATCCTTGGGCAAAAAAGGTGAGAGTTGTGCACACAGTTTCATGCTCATTCTGTCTCTGTCTCAGCCTCTCTCTTGCTCCCTCTCTTTCTCTTTGTGTCTCTGTCTCTTTCACACACACACACACACACACACACACACACACACACACACACACACACACACACACACACACACACACACATTGCTATTTTCTTTGTCTTTACTTTGTTTAAAGATTTAGGCTGGCTAAAAAGCAAAGCCATCCTTGGTGTGTATAAAATGGTGGCTGTTTGCTTTTTTTCATTCCGTGCTTCATGGCAGCTTACTATGTAGCCTTGAAGTGGCATACATTTTTTTTTTTTTACCAGACTGTATCTGTACATCAGCTCTCTGTAGGAGAATGTTGGTGGGGATGAACATGTCACTCATTTCTAAATCTTTGAAAGGGCTAACATTCTCCAAAATATAGAGAGGATAGATTTCCTACTTTGCATTCTCATTTACATTACTATTGTCCAGCTGTGATTGACACATTGAACATGAACAGGAGATTAAGAAATTCTGAATGTACTCAGGGTGCATTTTCTTTTCTGAGCATGTCTCAAAAACATTTATTTATCTTTTGTTTACCAGGCTAGTCCCACTAGGCTAGTGTCATCTTTTCAGCAGATGCACAAGGTGATATTTAAATTACTAGGGGAAATTTGACCAGGACAATTAGGGAACTTCCCCAACTCTTTGGGATCTTTTACATCCACCTGAGCTACTACCAACTCAAGAAGATGGGACGTCAGTTTAACATCTTACCCAAAGGATGACATATTCAGGAGTGCTACATTGTAGTGTCAGCAATCATTTACCTGGTGTGAGAATATAACCCACATCCTTCTGCACCAAAAGCGAGTGCGTTACCTGTTCTGCCACCGACACTGGTGTTATGGGTCATATAATCCAGAATAACAAGAACTGTCTTTAGTAATATATGTAGTCATAGGTTCATAGGTAGGTACTAGGCTATTGGCCCAAGGGCATACATAAGCCTAGCCAACAAGGTTCCCTGGCTTACGTCACCCAAGAAAGTTATTTTCCTGTGCCACTGTCGAGCAGAGTGACAGAAGTGATCCCTGGGGTGTATTTCCTATTTCCCATCCACTCATCAAGATTTTTCTTGAAGAGTGCTAATGAAGAACTTTGCTTGACATAGATGGGTAGCCTGAGTATGGGAAGTCTCTGGGACAGGAATCTATCCCTCCAGCATGTATTGTATAGTCCATATAAGAACATGTTTTGTGATAGGAATACTCTCTAAAAGTTACCTTATGACTGGAGAGATCAAATAAGCACACACTTGCAACATTTGGAGATTATTATAAAGAAGAAGTTGGAGGAGCATGGTTATGAAATCTAAGTTGTTGTGTCTTTCGGCTTATCCCGGTTAGGGGTCGCCACAGCGGAACTCCGGTCCGCTAATGTTTGGTAGTGGATTTTTACATGCCGAGTTACCAGCCCTGATGCACAACCTTCAACAAAGGCACGCCCATTCACGTATGCCTCCACACAGAAGACACTCTAGCTGAAAATCGAATGGGACAACGCTTCCGCAGCACCACTACCGCGGGTACCGGTTATGAAATCTAAGTACAAAACTGTAATTTCTGTCAATATATAGAATGTTCAATGTTCAATGTTAAGACAGAATATATGTGTGTAAATGAGAGGGAGGGTAGAGGAATGGTGAGGATGCAGGGAGTAGAGTTGGTAAAGGTGGACGAGTTTAAGTACTTGGGATCAACAGTTCAGAGTAATGGTGAATGTGGAAGAGAGGTGAAGAAGAGAGTACAGGCAGGGTGGAATGGTTGGAGAAGAGTGTTAGGAGTGATTTGTGACAGACGGGTATCAGTAAGAGTGAAAGGGAAGGTCTAGAAGAGTGTAGTGAGACCAGCTATGTTATATGGGTTGGAGACAGTGGCATTGACAAAAAGGCAGGAGTCAGAGCTGGATGTGGCAGAGTTAAAGATGTTAAGATTTGCAATCAGTGTGACTAGGATGGATAGGATTAGGAATCGGTATATTAGAGGGTCAGCTCATGTTGGACAGTTTGGAGACAAAGCAAGAGAGACGAGATTGCGTTGGTTTGGACATGTGCTGAGGAGGGATGATGGGTATATTGGGAAAAAGATGCTAAGGATGGAGCTGCCAGGTAAGAGGAATAGAGGAAGGCCTAAGATAAGGTTTATGGACGTGGTGAGAGAGGACATGCAGGCGGTTGGTGTGACAGAGCAAGATGCAGAGGATAGGAAGAAATGGAAAGAGATGATCCGCTGTGGCGAACCCTAACGGGAAAAGCCGAAAGAGAATGATGATGATGATGATATAGAATGTTCAGTAGCTTCCATCCTTTTAGTGACTCTGTTCTTCTTTAGAGACCAAGAATCTAGCATTAGATCTGACCATTTATCTTATATCTTTATTAACTGTATCTGGGACATGCTCTCTCTAATGTTGTAAGAATAAATTATACCTAAAACATCCCACTCAGAGCTGTGTTGCTATTTTCATTGCAACAGCCAAAAGTTGATGTAATGGATCCCAGCATGTAATGTAATGTGAATAATTCTGATCTTTTATTTCTTGTCTTATTGAAACTTTATGTCCTGCTTCCTTGAATTGTTATATCTTTCTCATTACCCTCCCCCCTTATCTTAACCTCACTCCTGATTCCTCCTATTTCTTGTTTTTTCACTGCCGTAAATCAATAAATTAATTTGTTTATTTTATTTCTAGTTTGATGACCGGGGAAGGCCACTGGGCCCAGGGAGCCTGTTTTCAGTGGAGGCCCGGGGAGAAAAGCTCCACAGTACAAAACGAAGTTAAAGATACAGAAGTGTGCAAACTTCTAACCAGCAGAATACCAAAAACGAAGGACACCAAAGGATTACAGCAACTCGTAACACTCGGACCAACAGTGGAAGATAAAATTCATGTCTGAACGTTGAGTCCACTTTATTAAAATTCGACAACCAGTACACAGCCAAGAAGTAGTAGTAATAGTTAACCTAGGTTTCGTCTTATACCATAAGACTTCTTCAGAACTATTCCATAATGTTGAATACATGTTTAAATACTTCCATTAATTAATAGATACAACCTTAATTGGCCATAAAATTAAAGCGAACACAACACTTTAAAAGTTGTTCATTGTTCATAATACTTCAAAAACAACCTAAAACAATCAATGAATCCTACAAAAACTAAATTAATATATTATTATTAAATAGCTACTGCCAAATTAATTATTATATAAAATAATAAATTCAATACAATGTACAATTAAATAACTAAACAAAGTATAACATATCTATATAAAAGTTAAAACGACATTAAATGATAGTTTTCAACTAAAAGTTAAAACATATATATATATAAACACATTAGTAATCCCACCTGTATAAACCTTAACCATTAATGTATCTAAGTTTTAACAAAGGGGCAATACTAATGCTATCACTGAGACCTGGGTATCTAGTGGCATCTAGTCTCAGCTGCCATTTCAATTCACAAAGATCCAAGTGAACATCTAAAATCCGTCCTTGTAAATCCTTAGTAATCTGTTGTATAATAGCAAATTTAAAACTATGTCCAGGAAATTGGTTGATATGCCTATAAAGGGCATTGGTGTTCCTTTGATGTCTAATATCTAAAATATGTTCACCTATTCTATCCCTAAACATTCTACAGGTCTTTCCTATGTAGAACGCTAAACAATCGCTACATTTAGCCATATAAACTACATTTTTAGTGTAACAATTGAAATGCCCCTTAATAAATATTAATTCATTCCTCCCCATAATTTTATTTTTGGTAATTAAAATATAAGAGCAGGGACTACATCTACCACATTTAAAATTGCCCATTGGTCTATGGGACCAATATCCATTGTCTATGTGTATACCCCTTTCCAATAAATGTTTAAAAGACCTTGCTCTTCTAAACACGTTACTAGGTAATTTGTTCAATTTTTTACTTACATTGCTGTCCAGTTGTAGTAGTTCCCAATTATTCTGTATGACTTTAATGATATAATCTGTATCACAAGTGTATGTAGTAATAACATATAAATTGTCATTGGTCACCTCCCTATTTTTAATTTCACAATTTGACTTATTCTTATACAAAGTGACATTAGTTGTGTCAACTTCCAACTTTAATAAAGGCAGATACAATTTTTTTGTTCTTTTTGAAAAAATTTCTTAATATTCATAACTATATCAATAGGGTAACCCCTTTTAATGAACATACCAGCTATATTGTCCAATTCATTCCTAAAAACTACAGGTTCATTAACCATCCTGTGTGCCCTAACCATCTGTCCCTTCACAATAGCTTTTTTCTGATGGTTAGGGTGCCAGCTACAATAATTTAAATACGCGTTAGAAAAAGTGGCTTTTCTATAAATACCTGAAGTCAATGTACCTAGAACTTGATCATATTGCAATAGAACATCTAAATAATTAATTTCATGGTCACTATAGTTAAAAGTAAATTTTAAAAATTCTTCAGTATTGTTAATATAATCGATAAATTCCAATAAACTCCCAGAGTCACCTTCCCACACAATAAAAATATCATCCAAAAAACGCGTGTAAAATTGAATATTGGTAGCAAATTCACTTTTAAAGACATAATTTTGTTCCCAGTATGACATAATATAATTTGCATAACTGGGGGCACAAGCCGCCCCCATAGTCACCAGTCACCTGCTTATAATAATTACCTTCAAAAAATTAATTATTATTTAAAACAATTTCCATAAGAGAAATGAATACATTGATCTGATCTTGCTGATATATACCCGTTTTGAGTAACTAACATTCTAACCACTCTAAACCTTTACTGTTAGGAATAATCGAATACAAATTTTGAACATCAATTGTCAAAAATAATGTAGAGTGATTAGTTTTAATAAAATTTAATTTATATAAAAAATTCCACGAATCCTTCGTAATATAATCAAATTTTACCAAACTTCTTTTTAGGTAGTGATCCAGGTATTTACTAATAAAAAATGTCTTACTCCTTTTAACATCAACTATCGGTCTAAAAGCCACGTTGTTTAAACCCTTGTGAATTTTAGGAATATCAAAAATGTTACTAATAGTTGGAAAATCATTCTTCATATAACTAAAGTCCATTTCATTAATCTGCCCCTGTAATAACAAATCTTCAATCAATAAATCGATTCTAGCAAAGGCTATATGAACCTGATTTAAGGTCACTTCCTCCTACGTGTCCTCAATTAACATCTGTAACATATAGTTAGAATAATCGTTACTATCCATAATGACCATACCGTTGCCCTTATCGGGCTTCATAAAACGAATAGTCCTGTCCTTAATAAGTAGGGAAAGTAAATCATTTTCATTTTGGGTTAAGTTCCTATACTTAATCCTATTATATGCAACCCTATCATGGACCTTCGAGCCTTCACTATAATAATCTCTTATTTGCAACTCACAAGCTTTCTCAAATAAAGCCACTCTATTATTAACTGGAGGATTAAATTTGCTCGGTCTCTTCAAACCATTGACAAAAAAATTATTTTCATCCTGAAAACACATCTTTAAATTCATTTTACGGGTTAATAATTTTAAATCCAATAACACATCTACTATATTACCACTAGTTGCTGGCACAAAGGTGAATCCCTTTGATAGCAACTCTGCATGACCAACATCAAATACCTTACAAGAATAATTATAAAGTTTAAAATCACCTTGATAATTGGTAATAATGGTAGGTTCAAAAGAATTAGATGTATTATAATCAATATTCAACAATTCTATCAATCCTGTCACATTCAAATTTTCATAGACGCCCATTGTATTTCCATGTTCACCATTAATGCCAGCTATTAAATTACTACCATACTTATTTGCTTGCTGGTCACAAGTATAGTCCAAATAAATACTAAGATTCTCAACATTGTCGTGAATACTGATATTAGAATAATTAGTCTTACTTAATTCACGCTCACATGAATTTATTTCTCTGTGAGAAATAAGATTTAGACAGTCAAGTTTGGAAACAGTACTTACATTTGCCAACGATGGAGTTCCAAAATCTCCCCCACTAATGTTAACCTTGGAGCCTACATTAATCCCGTTTCCCGGTGACACATGACTGTTTGGAGTAATGGATGACTTAGTAAAGTCAAAAACAGTCACATTCATCGGTGTAAAAGTTGGAATTAATTCCAGTCTGTTGTAAACACACCTTTCTGTTTGGATTGAGTGTCCCATCTCTTTGGGCATGCTCCCT